>NW_027207606.1:0-198672 GCF_963455315.2 Globicephala melas
CATGCATGTTTTAGCTGAAGGAAGAATACCTTAAACCTGGGTAGTTGAAACCCGTGGAATGGGTACCATGCAATATGACTTCAAAGGGTCTTCATTTGCTCACCGAACCTCTCTAATCCTATCACTGCTGCGTTTATGCCCCTGTACACACACTTGATTGTCTTTCGGAGACATAGCAATCCATAGGTTTTAAGATACTTACTAGTCAGGTACATTCTTAGGCGTTTAATATGCGGTGTTGAGTCCATTTCGTTGAGCAAGGAGTAGCTCTTGTCTATTCCATATTTGGCTTAAGGAACTTTATCTGTGCTCATTTCAATCTCTGGTTTTATGCAGCACCCCAACTCACCTTTCCCCTTAAGCAAGCATAAGTTGGTTTTCTAAATTTGAGACCCTGTTCTGTTCTGTAATTCAGTTCCTGTGTAGCCAAGTTTACATTCCGTGTATTACTGATATCTTATGATGTTTCTTTTTCTGTGTGACTTATTTCAGTTAGAATCATCGTACCTGAATCCACTCATTATGCTGCTACGGGCCTGATGACATAGATTTCATTGCTGAGTGATACTGCATTGTACGTAAGTACCACAAGTTCTTTATCCATTTTTCACTTTCTGTGATATTGAACTTGTACGGTAAATGAGGTTCTTGTAAACAGAGGCGTCCCAAATTGGGGTGGCTGTGTCTTTTTGATTTTAATTTCCCTAAGCTATAGGACCATAAGTGGAAGTGCCCTAGGCTCTGTTGCTTTGTTTCTTAGATGTTTCAGGAAACACCATACACTTCTCCCGAGTGTCTGTTGGCAATTTACATCCCGCCCATCAGCAAAACAAGGCTCCCAGTTCTCCATGGCCTGTCCTGCCTTTCTGGATTTTACACTTTTATCAGATGGCCCTTTTGACCGGGGGGAAGTGAGACTTCATTGTAGTGCAGATTTCCTTTGCAAGCTTGCTTGGTTGGCCAAAAAGGGCATATGCGTTTTTTCCTGAATATATTCAGGGAAAAACGCATACACACTTTTTGGCCAAGTGCATCATTGTGGACGTTCTGCCTCTTTTCCTATGCTTTCAATGCAATTCCAGTCTACCTCCTGAAATCGGTTTCCTGCAATTCTGCCCCGCTTTCAAGTCCTCTTGGCAGCCTTACTTCAGTATATTTTTGGACGATAGCTGTCATTTATAACTCTGCAGATTTGTGAATTAGAGTGCCCCTGAGCTCCTTTCTTCAACTCGCTTTCTTGTGACCTGGCCGCAACACCGCAGGATGGCTTCAGGCCCTAATCTCGTTCCGGCACAGCACGCTGAGCCTTTGGTTATTTCCTCTTCCTGGTGGGAAATGAGAGTTAAATTTGCCCGTCCAGACACCTCCAGCTAGTCTCTCATTGGTTCTCGCTATTCCTGTTCATCTTCCGCAGAAATTGCAAACTGGGCCAAACAGGAGGTTAAAGGGACTGACTCTCCAAGTCGGGAGAGTGTTAGTAAAGCGTCTGGAATGTTGCACCCGAGTACCAGGGTATGAAAACTGAGACATATTTGAACACGTCTCCCGATCACATGGTTGATCATACTCTAGGTTCCACATGCATGTTTTAGCTGAAGGAAGAATACCTTAAACCTGGGTAGTTGAAACCCGTGGAATGGGTACCATGCAATATGACTGCAAAGGGTCTTCGTTTGCTCACCGAACCTCCCCAATCCTATCACTGCTGCGTTTATGCCCCTGTACACATGCTTGATTCTCTTTCGGAGACATAGCAATCCATAGGTTTTAAGATACTTACTAGTCAGGTACATTCTTAGGCGTTAAATATGGGGTGTTGAGTCCATTTCGTTGAGCAAGGAGTAGCTCTTGTCTATTCCATATTTGGCTTAAGGAACTTTATCTGTGCTCATTTCAATCTCTGGTTTTATGCAGCACCCCAACTCACCTTTCCCCTTAAGCAAGCATAAGTTGGTTTTCTAAATTTGAGACCCTGTTCTGTTTTGGAATTCAGTTCCTGTGTAGCCAAGTTTACATTCCGTGTATTAGTGATATCTTATGATGTTTCTTTTTCTGTGTGACTTATTTCAGTTAGAATCATCATACCTGAATCCACTCATTGTGCTGCTAAGGGCCTGATGACATAGATTTCATTGCTGAGTGATATTGCTTTGTAAGTAAATACCACAACTTCTTTATCCATTTTTCACTTTCTGCGATGTTGAACTTGTACTGTAAACGAGGTTCTTGTAAACAGAGGCGTCCCAAACTTTGGGGTGGCTGTGTCTTTTTGATTTTAATTTCCCTAAGCTATAGGACCATAAGTGGAAGTGCCCTAGGCTCTGTTGCTTTGTTTTTTAGATGTTTCAGGAAACACCATACACTTCTCCGGAGTGTCTGTTGGCAATTTACATCCCGCCCATCAGCATAACAAGGCTCCCAGTTCTCCATGGCCTGTCCTGCCTTGCTGGATTTTACACTTTTTTCAGATGGCCCTTTTGACCGGGGGGAAGTGAGACTTCATTGTAGTGCAGATTTCCTTTGCAAGCTTGCTTGGTTGGCCAAAAAGGGCGTATGCGTTTTTTCCTGAATATATTCAGGAAAAAACGCATACGCCCTTTTTGGCCAAGTGCATCATTGTGGACGTTCTGCCTCTTTTCCTATGCTTTCAATGCAATTCCAGTCTACCTCCTGAAATCGGTTTCCTGCAATTCTGCCCCGCTTTCAAGTCCTCTTGGCAGCCTTACTTCAGTATATTTTGGACGATAGCTGTCATTTATAACTCTGCAGGTTTGTGAATTACAGTGCCCCTGAGCTCCTTTCTTCAACTCGCTTTCTTGTGAGCTGGCCGCAACACCGCAGGATGGCTTCAGGCTCTAATCTGGTTCCGGCACGGCACGCTGAGCCTTTGGTTATTTCCTCTTCCTGGTGGGAAATGAGAGTTAAATTTGCCCGTCCAGACACCTCCAGCTAGTCTTTCATTGGTTCTCCCTATTCCTGTTCATCTTCCGCAGAAATTGCAAACTGGGCCAAACAGGAGGTTAAAGGCGCTGACTCTCCAAGTCGGGAGAGTGTTAATAAAGCATCTGGAATGTTGCACCCGAGTACCAGGGGAGGAAAACTGAGACATATTTGAACACGTCTCCCGTTCACACGGTTGATCATACTCTGGGTTCCACATGCATGTTTTAGCTGAAGGAAGAATACCTTAAACCTGGGTAGTTGAGACCCGTGTAATGGGTACCATGCAATATGACTTCAAAGGGTCTTCATTTGCTCACCGAACCTCTCAAATCCTATCACTGCTGCGTTTATGTCCCTGTACACACGCTTGATTCTCTTTTGGAGACATAGCAATCCATAGGTTTTAAGATACTTACTAGTCAGGTACATTCTTAGGCGTTTAATATGCGGTGTTGAGTCCATTTCGTTGAGCAAGGAGTAGCTCTTGTCTATTCCATATTTGGCTTAAGGAACTTTATCTGTGCTCATTTCAATCTCTGGTTTTATGCAGCACCCCAACTCACCTTTCCCCTTAAGCAAGCATAAGTTGGTTTTCTAAATTTGAGACCCTGTTCTGTTTTGGAATTCAGTTCCTGTGTAGCCAAGTTTACATTCCATGTATTAGTGATATCTTATGATGTTTCTTTTTCTGTGTGACTTATTTCAGTTAGAATCATCATACCTGAATCCACTCATTGTGCTGCTAAGGGCCTGATGACATAGATTTCATTGCTGAGTGATATTGCTTTGTAAGTAAATACCACAACTTCTTTATCCATTTTTCACTTTCTGCGATGTTGAACTTGTACTGTAAACGAGGTTCTTGTAAACAGAGGCGTCCCAAACTTTGGGGTGGCTGTGTCTTTTAGATTTTAATTTCCCTAAGCTATAGGACCATAAGTGGAAGTGTCCTAGGCTCTGTTGCTTTGTTTTTTAGATGTTTCAGGAAACACCATACACTTCTCCCGAGTGTCTGTTGGCAATTTTCATCCCGCCCATCAGCGTAACAAGGCTCCCAGTTCTCCATGGCCTGTCCTGCCTTTCTGGATTTTACACTTTTTTCAGATGGCCCTTTTGACCGGGGGGAAGTGAGACTTCATTGTAGTGCAGATTTCCTTTGCAAGCTTGCTTGGTTGGCCAAAAAGGGCGTATGCGTTTTTTCCTGAATATATTCAGGAAAAAACGCATACGCCCTTTTTGGCCAAGTGCATCATTGTGGACGTTCTGCCTCTTTTCCTATGCTTTCAATGCAATTCCAGTCTACCTCCTGAAATCGGTTTCCTGCAATTCTGCCCGGCTTTCAAGTCCTCTTGGCAGCCTTACTGCAGTATATTTTTGGACGATAGCTGTCATTTATAACTCTGCAGGTTTGTGAATTACAGTGCCCCTGAGCTCCTTTCTTCAACTCGCTTTCTTGTGAGCTGGCCGCAACACCGCAGGATGGCTTCAGGCCCTAATCTGGTTCCGGCACGGCACGCTGAGCCTTTGGTTATTTCCTCTTCCTGGTGGGAAATGAGAGTTAAATTTGCCCGTCCAGACACCTCCAGCTAGTCTCTCATTGGTTCTCCCTATTCCTGTTCATCTTCCGCAGAAATTGCAAACTGGGCCAAACAGGATGTTAAAGGCGCTGACTCTCCAAGTGGGGAGAGTGTTAGTAAAGCGTCTGGAATGTTGCACCCGAGTACCAGGGGAGGAAAACTGAGACATATTTGAACACGTCTCCCGTTCACACGGTTGATCATACTCTGGGTTCCACATGCATGTTTTAGCTGAAGGAAGAATACCTTAAACCTGGAGAGTTGAGACCCGTGTAATGGGTACCATGCAATATGACTTCAAAGGGTCTTCATCTGCTCACCGAACCTCTCCAATCCTATCACTGCTGCGTTTATGCCCCTGTACACACGCTTGATTCTCTTATGGAGACATAGCAATCCATAGGTTTTAAGATACTAGTCAGGTACATTCTTAGGCGTTTAATATGCGGTGTTGAGTCCATTTCGTTGAGCAAGGAGTAGCTCTTGTCTATTCCATATTTGGCTTAAGGAACTTTATCTGTGCTCATTTCAATCTCTGGTTTTATGTAGCACCCCAACTCACCTTTCCCCTTAAGCAAGCATAAGTTGGTTTTCTAAATTTGAGACTCTGTTCTGTTTTGGAATTCAGTTCCTGTGTAGCCAAGTTTACATTCCGTGTATTAGTGATATCTTTTGATGTTTCTTTTTCTGTGTGACTTATTTCAGTTAGAATCATCGTACCTGAATCCACTCATTATGCTGCTACGGGCCTGATGACATAGATTTCATTGCTGAGTGATACTGCATTGTACATAAGTACCACAAGTTCTTTATCCATTTTTCACTTTCTGTGATATTGAAATTGTACGGTAAATGAGGTTCTTGTAAACAGAGGCGTCCCAAATTGGGGTGGCTGTGTCTTTTTGATTTTAATTTCCCTAAGCTATAGGACCATAAGTGGAAGTGCCCTAGGCTCTGTTGCTTTGTTTCTTAGATGTTTCAGGAAACACCATACACTTCTCCCGAGTGTCTGTTGGCAATTTACATCCCGCCCATCAGCATAACAAGGCTCCCAGTTCTCCATGGCCTGTCCTGCCTTGCTGGATTTTACACTTTTTTCAGATGGCCCTTTTGACCGGGGGGAAGTGAGATTTCATTGTAGTGCAGATTTCCTTTGCAAGCTTGCTTGGTTGGCCAAAAAGGGCGTATGCGTTTTTTCCTGAATATATTCAGGAAAAAACGCATACGCACTTTTTGGCCAAGTGCATCATTGTGGACGTTCTGCCTCTTTTCCTATGCTTTCAATGCAATTCCAGTCTACCTCCTGAAATCGGTTTCCTGCAATTCTGCCCCGCTTTCAAGTCCTCTTGGCAGCCTTACTTCAGTATATTTTTGGACGATAGCTTTCATTTATAACTCTGCAGATTTGTGAATTACAGTGCCCCTGAGCTCCTTTCTTCAACTCGCTTTCTTGTTAGCTGGCCGCAACACCGCAGGATGGCTTCAGGCCCTAATCTGATTCCGGCACAGCATGCTGAGCCTTTGGTTATTTCCTCTTCCTGGTGGGAAATGAGAGTTAAATTTGCCCGTCCAGACACCTCCAGCTAGTCTCTCATTGGTTCTCCCTATTCCTGTTCATCTTCCGCAGAAAGTGCAAACTGGGCCAAACAGGAGGTTAAAGGGACTGACTCTCCAAGTCGGGAGAGTGTTAGTAAAGCGTCTGGAATGTTGCACCCGAGTACCAGGGTATGAAAACTGAGACATATTTGAACACGTCTCCCGATCACATGGTTGATCATACTCTAGGTTCCACATGCATGTTTTAGCTGAAGGAAGAATACCTTAAACCTGGGTAGTTGAAACCCGTGGAATCGGTACCATGCAATATGACTGCAAAGGGTCTTCATTTGCTCACCGAACCTCTCCAATCCTATCACTGCTGCGTTTATGCCCCGTACACACACTTGATTGTCTTTCGGAGACATAGCAATCCATAAGTTTTAAGATACTTACTAGTCAGGTACATTCTAGGGCATTTAATATGGGATGTTGAGTCCATTTCGTTGAGCAAGGAGTAGCTCTTGTCTATTTCATATTTGGCTTAAGGAAGTTTATCTGTGCTCATTTCAATCTCTGGTTTTATGCAGCACCCCAACTCACCTTTCCCCTTAAGCAAGCATAAGTTGGTTTTCTAAATTTGAGACGCTGTTCTGTTTTGGAATTCAGTTCCTGTGTAGCCAAGTTTACATTCCGTGTATTAGTGATATCTTATGATGTTTCTTTTTCTGTGTGACTTATTTCAGTTAGAATCATCATACCTGAATCCACTCATTGTGCTGTTAAGGGCCTGATGTCATAGATTTCATTGCTGAGTGATATTGCTTTGTAAGTAAATACCACAACTTCTTTATCCATTTTTCACTTTCTGCAATGTTGAACTTGTACTGTAAACGAGGTTCTTGTAAACAGAGGCGTCCCAAACTTTGGGGTGGCTGTGTCTTTTTGATTTTAATTTCCCTAAGCTATAGGACCATAAGAGGAAGTGCCCTAGGCTCTGTTGCTTTGTTTTTTAGATGTTTCAGGAAACACCATACACTTCTCCCGAGTGTCTGTTGGCAATTTACATCCCGCCCATCAGCATAACAAGGCTCCCAGTTCTCCATGGCCTTTCCTGCCTTTCTGGATTTTACACTTTTTTCAGATGGCCCTTTTGACCGGGGGGAAGTGAGACTTCATTGTAGTGCAGATTTCCTTTGCAAGTTTGCTTGGTTGGCCAAAAAGGGCGTATGCGTTTTTTCCTGAATATATTCAGGAAAAAACGCATACGCCCTTTTTGGCCAAGTGCATCATTGTGGACGTTCTGCCTCTTTTTCTATGCTTTCAATGCCATTCCAGTTTACCTCCTGAAATCGGTTTCCTGCAATTCTGCCCCGCTTTCAAGTCCTCTTGGCAGCCTTACTTCAGTATATTTTTGGACGATAGCTGTCATTTATAACTCTGCAGGTTTGTGAATTACAGTGCCCCTGAGATCCTTTCTTCGACTCGCTTTCTTTTGAGCTGACCGCAACACTGCAGGATGGCTTCAGGCTCTAATCTGGATCCGGCACGGCACGCAGTGCCTTTGGTTATTTCCTCTTCCTGGTGGGAAATGAGAGTTAAATTTTCCCGTCCAGTCATCTCCAGCTAGTCTCTCATTGGTTCTCCCTATTCCTGTTCATCTTTCACAGAAATTGCAAACTGGGCCAAACAGGAGGTTAAAGGCGCTGACTCTCCAACTCGGGAGAGTGTTAGTAAAGCATCTGGAATGTTGCACCCGAGTACCAGGGGAGGAAAACTGAGACATATTTGAACACGTCTCCCGATCACATGGTTGATCATACTCTGGGTTCCACATGCATGTTTTAGCTGAAGGAAGAATACCTTAAACCTGGAGAGTTGAGACCCGTGGAATGGGTACCATGCAATATGACTTCAAAGGGTCTTCATTTGCTCACCGAACCTCTCCAATCCTATCACTGCTGCGTTTATGCCCCTGTACACATGCTTGATTCTCTTTCGGAGACATAGCAATCCATAGGTTTTAAGATACTTACTAGTCAGGTATATTCTTAGGCGTTTAATATGGGGTGTTGAGTCCATTTCGTTGAGCAAGGAGTAGCTCTTGTCTATTCCATATTTGGCTTAAGGAACTTTATCTGTGCTCATTTCAATCTCTGGTTTTATGCAGCACCCCAACTCACCTTTCCCCTTAAGCAAGCATAAGCTGGTTTTCTAAATCTGAGACCCTGTTCTGTTTTGGAATTCAGTTCCTGTGTAGCCAAGTTTACGTTCCGTGTATTAGTGATATCTTATGATGTTTCTTTTTCTGTGTGACTTATTTCAGTTAGAATCATCGTACCTGAATCCACTCATTGTGCTGCTAAGGGCCTGATGACATAGATTTCATTGCTGAGTGATATTGCTTTGTATGTAAATACCACAACTTCTTTATCCATTTTTCACTTTCTGCGATGTTGAACTTGTACTGTAAACGAGGTTCTTGTAAACAAAGGCGTCCCAAACTTTGGGGTGGCTGTGTCTTTTTGATTTTAATTTCCCTAAGCTATACGACCATAAGTGGAAGTGCCCTAGGCTCTGTTGCTTTGTTTTTTAGATGTTTCAGGAAACACCATACACTTCTCCCGAGTGTCTGTTGACAATTTACATCCCACCAATCAGCATAACAAGGCTCCCAGTTCTCCATGGCCTGTCCTGCCTTGCTGGATTTTACACTTTTTTCAGATGGCCCTTTTGACCGGGGGGAAGTGAGACTTCATTGTAGTGCAGATTTCCTTTGCAAGCTTGCTTGGTTGGCCAAAAAGGGCGTATGCGTTTTTTCCTGAATATATTCAGGAAAAAACGCATACGCCCTTTATGGCCAAGTGCATCATTGTGGACGTTCTGCCTCTTTTCCTATGCTTTCAATGCAATTCCAGTCTACCTCCTGAAATCGGTTTCCTGCAATTCTGCCCCGCTTTCAAGTCCTCTTGGCAGCCTTACTTCAGTATATTTTTGGACGATAGCTGTCATTTATAACTCTGCAGATTTGTGAATTACAGTGCCCCTGAGCTCCTTTCTTCAACTCGCTTTCTTGTGAGCTGGCCGCAACACCGCAGCATGGCTTTAGGCCCTAATCTGGTTCCAGCACAGCACGCTGAGCCTTTGGTTAATTCCTCTTCCTGGTGGGAAATGAGAGTTAAATTTGCCCGTCCAGACACCTCCAGCTAGTCTTTCACTGGTTCTCCCTATTCCTGTTCATCTTCCGCAGAAATTGCAAACTGGGCCAAACAGGAGGTTAAAGGCGCTGACTCTCCAAGTGGGGAGAGTGTTAGTAAAGCGTCTGGAATGTTGCACCAGAGTACCAGGGGAGGAAAACTGAGACATATTTGAACACGTCTCCCGTTCACACGGTTGATCATACTCTGGGTTCCACATGCATGTTTTAGCTGAAGGAAGAATACCTTAAACCTGGAGAGTTGAGACCCGTGTAATGGGTACCATGCAATATGACTTCAAAGGGTCTTCATCTGCTCACCGAACCTCTCCAATCCTATCACTGCTGCGTTTATGCCCCTGTACACACGCTTGATTCTCTTACGGAGACATAGCAATCCATAGGTTTTAAGATACTTACTAGTCAGGTACATTCTTAGGCGTTTAATATTCGGTGTTGAGTCCATTTCGTTGAGCAAGGAGTAGCTCTTGTCTATTCCATATTTGGCTTAAGGAACTTTATCTGTGCTCATTTCAATCTCTGGTTTTATGTAGCACCCCAACTCACCTTCCCCCTTAAGCAAGCATAAGATGATTTTCTAAATTTGAGACCCTGTTCTGTTTTGGAATTCAGTTCCTGTGTAGCCAAGTTTACATTCCGTGTATTAGTGATATCTTATGATGTTTCTTTTTCTGTGTGACTTATTTCAGTTAGAATCATCGTACCTGAATCCACTCATTATGCTGCTATGGGCCTGATGACATAGATTTCATTGCTGAGTGATACTGCATTGTACGTAAGTACCACAAGTTCTTTATCCATTTTTCACTTTCTGTGATATTGAACTTGTACGGTAAATGAGGTTCTTGTAAACAGAGGCGTCCCAAATTGGGGTGGCTGTGTCTTTTTGATTTTAATTTCCCTAAGCTATAGGACCATAAGTGGAAGTGCCCTAGGCTCTGTTGCTTTGTTTCTTAGATGTTTCAGGAAACACCATACACTTCTCCCGAGTGTCTGTTGGCAATTTACATCCCGCCCATCAGCATAACAAGGCTCCCAGTTCTCCATGGCCTGTCCTGCCTTTCTGGATTTTACACTTTTTTCAGATGGCCCTTTTGACCGGGGGGAAGTGAGACTTCATTGTAGTGCAGATTTCCTTTGCAAGATTGCTTGGTTGGCCAAAAAGGGCGTATGCGTTTTTTCCTGAATATATTCAGGAAAAAACGCATACACACTTTTTGGCCAAGTGCATCATTGTGGACGTTCTGCCTCTTTTCCTATGCTTTCAATGCAATTCCAGTCTACCTCCTGAAATCGGTTTCCTGCAATTCTGTCCCGCTTTCAAGTCCTCTTGGCAGCCTTACTTCAGTATATTTTTGGACGATAGCTGTCATTTATAACTCTGCAGGTTTGTGAATTACAGTGCCCCTGAGCTCCTTTCTTCAACTCGCTTTCTTGTGACCTGGCCGCAACACCGCAGGATGGCTTCAGGCCCTAATCTGGTTCCGGCACAGCACGCTGAGCCTTTGGTTATTTCCTCTTCCTGGTGGGAAATGAGAGTTAAATTTGCCCGTCCAGACACCTCCAGCTAGTCTCTCATTGGTTCTCCCTATTCCTGTTCATCTTCCGCAGAAATTGCAAACTGGGCCAAACAGGAGGTTAAAGGGACTGACTCTCCAAGTCGGGAGAGTGTTAGTAAAGCGTCTGGAATGTTGCACCCGAGTACCAGGGTATGAAAACTGAGACATATTTGAACACGTCTCCCGATCACATGGTTGATCATACTCTAGGTTCCACATGCATGTTTTAGCTGAAGGAAGAATACCTTAAACCTGGGTAGTTGAAACCCGTGGAATGGGTATCATGCAATATGACTGCAAAGGGTCTTCGTTTGCTCACCGAACCTCCGCAATCCTATAACTGCTGCGTTTATGCCCCTGTACACATGCTTGATTCTCTTTCGGAGACATAGCAATCCATAGGTTTTAAGATACTTACTAGTCAGGTACATTCTTAGGCGTTTAATATGGGGTGTTGAGTCCATTTCGTTGAGCAAGGAGTAGCTCTTGTCTATTCCATATTTGGCTTAAGGAACTTTATCTGTGCTCATTTCAATCTCTGGTTTTATGCAGCACCCCAACTCACCTTTCCCCTTAAGCAAGCATAAGTTGGTTTTCTAAATTTGAGACCCTGTTTTGTTCTGTAATTCAGTTCCTGTGTAGCCAAGTTTACATTCCGTGTATTACTGATACCTTATGATGTTTCTTTTTCTGTGTGACTTATTTCAGTTAGAATCATCATACCTGAATCCACTCATTGTGCTGCTAAGGGCCTGATGACATAGATTTCATTGCTGAGTGATATTGCTTTGCAAGTAAATACCACAATTTCTTTATCCATTTTTCACTTTCTGCGATGTTGAACTTGCACTGTAAATGAGGTTCTTGTAAACAGAGGCGTCCCAAACTTTGGGGTGGCTGTGTCTTTTTGATTTTAATTTCCCTAAGCTATAGGACCATAAGTGGAAGTGTCCTAGGCTCTGTTGCTTTGTTTCTTAGATGTTTCAGGAAACACCATACACTTCTCCCGAGTGTCTGTTGGCAATTTACATCCCGCCCATCAGCATAACAAGGCTCCCAGTTCTCCATGGCCTGTCCTGCCTTGCTGGATTTTACACTTTTTTCAGATGGCCCTTTTGACCGGGGGGAAGTGAGACTTCATTGTAGTGCAGATTTCCTTTGCAAGCTTGCTTGGTTGGCCAAAATGGGCATATGCGTTTTTTCCTGAATATATTCAGGAAAAAACGCATACGCCCTTTTTGGCCAAGTGCATCATTGTGGACGTTCTGCCTCTTTTCCTATGCTTTCAATGCAATTCCAGTCTACCTCCTGAAATCGGTTTCCTGCAATTCTGCCCCGCTTTCAAGTCCTCTTGGCAGCCTTACTTCAGTATATTTTTGGACAATAGCTGTCATTTATAACTCTGCAGATTTGTGAATTACAGTGCCCCTGAGCTCCTTTCTTCAACTCGCTTTCTTGTGAGCTGGACGCAGCACCGCAGGATGGCTTCAGGCCCTAATCTGGTTCCGGCACAGCACGCTGAGCCTTTGGTTATTTCCTCTTCCTGGTGGGAAATGAGAGTTAAATTTGCCCGTCCAGACACCTCCAGCTAGTCTCTCATTGGTTCTCCCTATTCCTGTTCATCTTCCGCAGAAATTGCAAACTGGGCCAAACAGGAGGTTAAAGGGACTGACTCTCCAAGTCGGGAGAGTGTTAGTAAAGCGTCTGGAATGTTGCACCCGAGTACCAGGGTATGAAAACTGAGACATATTTGAACACGTCTCCCGATCACATGGTTGATCATACTCTGGGTTCCACATGCATGTTTTAGCTGTAGGAAGAATACCTTAAACCTGGGTAGTTGAAACCCGTGGAATGGGTACCATGCAATATTTCTTCAAAGGGTCTTCATTTGCTCACCGAACCTCTCCAATCCTATCACTGCTGCGTTTATGCCCCTGTACACATGCTTGATTCTCTTTCGGAGACATAGCAATCCATAGGTTTTAAGATACTTACTAGTCAGGTACATTCTAGGGCGTTTAATATGGGATGTTGAGTCCATTTCGTTGAGCAAGGAGTAGCTCTTGTCTATTTCATATTTGGCTTAAGGAACTTTATCTGTGCTCATTTCAATCTCTGGTTTTATGCAGCACCCCAACTCACCTTTCCCCTTAAGCAAGCATAAGTTGGTTTTCTAAATTTGAGACCCTGTTCTGTTTTGGAATTCAGTTCCTGTGTAGCCAAGTTTACATTCCGTGTATTAGTGATATCTTATGATGTTTCTTTTTCTGTGTGACTTATTTCAGTTAGAATCATCATACCTGAATCCACTCATTGTGCTGCTAAGGGCCTGATGACATAGATTTCATTGCTGAGTGATACTGCATTGTACGTAAGTACCACAAGTTCTTTATCCATTTTTCACTTTCTGCAATGTTGAACTTGTACTGTAAACGAGGTTCTTGTAAACAGAGGCGTCCCAAACTTTGGGGTGGCTGTGTCTTTTTGATTTTAATTTCCCTAAGCTATAGGACCATAAGTGGAAGTGCCCTAGGCTCTGTTGCTTTGTTTCTTAGATGTTTCAGGAAACACCATACACTTCTCCCTAGTGTCTGTTGGAAATTTACATCCAGCCCATCAGCATAACAAGGCTCCCAGTTCTCCATGGCCTTTCCTGCGTTGCTGGATTTTACACTTTTTTCAGATGGCCCTTTTGACCGGGGGGAAGTGAGACTTCATTGTAGTGCAGATTTCCTTTGCAAGTTTGCTTGGTTGGCCAAAAAGGGCGTATGCGTTTTTTCCTGAATATATTCAGGAAAAAACGCATACGCCCTTTTTGGCCAAGTGCATCATTGTGGACGTTCTGCCTCTTTTCCTATGCTTTCAATGCAATTCCAGTCTACCTCCTGAAATCGGTTTCCTGCAATTCTGCCCCGCTTTCAAGTCCTCTTGGCAGCCTTACTTCAGTATATTTTTGGACGATAGCTGTCATTTATAACTCTGCAGGTTTGTGAATTACAGTGCCCCTGAGCTCATTTCTTCAACTCGCTTTCTTGTGAGCTGGCCGCAACACCGCAGGATGGCTTCAGGCCCTAATCTGGTTCCGGCACAGCACGCTGAGCCTTTGGTTATTTCCTCTTCCTGGTGGGAAATGAGAGTTAAATTTGCCCGTCCAGACACCTCCAGCTAGTCTCTCATTGGTTCTCCCTATTCCTGTTCATCTTCCGCAGAAATTGCAAACTGGGCCAAACAGGAGTTTAAAGGGACTGACTCTCCAAGTCGGGAGAGTGTTAGTAAAGCGTCTGGAATGTTGCACCCGAGTACCAGGGTATGAAAACTGAGACATATTTGAACACGTCTCCCGATCACATGGTTGATCATACTCTAGGTTCCACATGCATGTTTTAGCTGAAGGAAGAATACCTTAAACCTGGGTAGTTGAAACCCGTGGAATGGGTACCATGCAATATGACTGCAAAGGGTCTTCGTTTGCTCACCAAACCTCCGCAATCCTATCACTGCTGCATTTATGCCCCTGTACACATGCTTCACTCTCTTTCGGAGACATAGCAATCCATAGGTTTTAAGATACTTACTAGTCAGGTACATTCTTAGGCGTTTAATATGCGGTGTTGAGTCCATTTCGTTGAGCAAGGAGTAGCTCTTGTCTATTCCATATTTGGCTTAAGGAACTTTATCTGTGCTCATTTCAATCTCTGGTTTTATGTAGCACCCCAACTCACCTTTCCCCTTAAGCAAGCATAAGTTGGTTTTCTAAATTTGAGACCCTGTTCTGTTTTGGAATTCAGTTCCTGTGTAGCCAAGTTTACATTCCGTGTATTAGTGATATCTTTTGATGTTTCTTTTTCTGTGTGACTTATTTCAGTTAGAATCATCGTACCTGAATCCACTCATTATGCTGCTACGGGCCTGATGACATAGATTTCATTGCTGAGTGATACTGCATTGTACATAAGTACCACAAGTTCTTTATCCATTTTTCACTTTCTGTGATATTGAAATTGTACGGTAAATGAGGTTCTTGTAAACAGAGGCGTCCCAAATTGGGGTGGCTGTGTCTTTTTGATTTTAATTTCCCTAAGCTATAGGACCATAAGTGGAAGTGCCCTAGGCTCTGTTGCTTTGTTTCTTAGATGTTTCAGGAAACACCATACACTTCTCCCGAGTGTCTGTTGGCAATTTACATCCCGCCCATCAGCATAACAAGGCTCCCAGTTCTCCATGGCCTGTCCTGCCTTTCTGGATTTTACACTTTTTTCAGATGGCCCTTTTGACCGGGGGAAGTGAGACTTCATTGTAGTGCAGATTTCCTTTGCAAGCTTGCTTGGTTGGCCAAAAAGGGCATATGCGTTTTTTCCTGAATATATTCAGGAAAAAACGCATACACACTTTTTGGCCAAGTGCATCATTGTGGACGTTCTGCCTCTTTTCCTATGCTTTCAATGCAATTCCAGTCTACCTCCTGAAATCGGTTTCCTGCAATTCTGCCCCGCTTTCAAGTCCTCTTGGCAGCCTTACTTCAGTATATTTTTGGACGATAGCTGTCATTTATAACTCTGCAGATTTGTGAATTACAGTGCCCCTGAGCTCCTTTCTTCAACTCGCTTTCTTGTGACCTGGCCGCAACACCGCAGGATGGCTTCAGGCCCTAATCTCGTTCCGGCACAGCACGCTGAGCCTTTGGTTATTTCCTCTTCCTGGTGGGAAATGAGAGTTAAATTTGCCCGTCCAGACACCTCCAGCTAGTCTCTCATTGGTTCTCGCTATTCCTGTTCATCTTCCGCAGAAATTGCAAACTGGGCCAAACAGGAGGTTAAAGGGACTGACTCTCCAAGTCGGGAGAGTGTTAGTAAAGCGTCTGGAATGTTGCACCCGAGTACCAGTGTATGAAAACTGAGACATATTTGAACACGTCTCCCGATCACATGGTTGATCATACTCTAGTTTCCACATGCATGTTTTAGCTGAAGGTAGAATACCTTAAACCTGGGTAGTTGAAACCCGTGGAATGGGTACCATGCAATATGACTGCAAAGGGTTTTCGTTTGCTCACCGAACCTCCCCAATCCTATCACTGCTGCGTTTATGCCCCTGTACACATGCTTGATTCTCTTTCGGAGACATAGCAATCCATAGGTTTTAAGATACTTACTAGTCAGGTACATTCTTAGGCGTTTAATATGGGGTGTTGAGTCCATTTCGTTGAGCAAGGAGTAGCTCTTGTCTATTCCATATTTGGCTTAAGGAACTTTATCTGTGCTCATTTCAATCTCTGGTTTTATGCAGCACCCCAACTCACCTTTCCCCTTAAGCAAGCATAAGTTGGTTTTCTAAATTTGAGACCCTGTTCTGTTTTGGAATTCAGTTCCTGTGTAGCCAAGTTTACATTCCGTGTATTAGTGATATCTTATGATGTTTCTTTTTCTGTGTGACTTATTTCAGTTAGAATCATCATACCTGAATCCACTCATTGTGCTGCTAAGGGCCTGATGACATAGATTTCATTGCTGAGTGATATTGCTTTGTAAGTAAATACCACAACTTCTTTATCCATTTTTCACTTTCTGCGATGTTGAACTTGTACTGTAAACGAGGTTCTTGTAAACAGAGGCGTCCCAAACTTTGGGGTGGCTGTGTCTTTTTGATTTTAATTTCCCTAAGCTATAGGACCATAAGTGGAAGTGCCCTAGGCTCTGTTGCTTTGTTTTTTAGATGTTTCAGGAAACACCATACACTTCTCCCGAGTGTCTGTTGGCAATTTACATCCCGCCAATCAGCATAACAAGGCTCCCAGTTCTCCATGGCCTGTCCTGCCTTGCTGGATTTTACACTTTTTTCAGATGGCCCTTTTGACCGGGGGGAAGTGAGACTTCATTGTAGTGCAGATTTCCTTTGCAAGCTTGCTTAGTTGGCCAAAAAGGGCGTATGCGTTTTTTCCTGAATATATTCAGGAAAAAACGCATACGCCCTTTTTGGCCAAGTGCATCATTGTGGACGTTCTGCCTCTTTTCCTATGCTTTCAATGCAATTCCAGTCTACCTCCTGAAATCGGTTTCCTGCAATTCTGCCCCGCTTTCTTGGCAGCCTTACTTCAGTATATTTTTGGACGATAGCTGTCATTTATAACTCTGCAGGTTTGTGAATTACAGTGCCCCTGAGCTCCTTTCTTCAACTCGCTTTCTTTTGAGCTGGCCGCAACACCGCAGGATGGGTTCAGGCTCTAATCTGGTTCCGGCACGGCACGCTGAGCCTTTGGTTATTTCCTCTTCCTGGTGGGAAATGAGAGTTAAATTTGCCCGTCCAGACACCTCCAGCTAGTCTCTCATTGGTTCTCCCTATTCCTGTTCATCTTCCGCAGAAATTGCAAACTGGGCCAAACAGGAGGTTAAAGGTGCTGACTCTCCAAGTCGGGGAGTGTTAATAAAGCGTCTGGAATGTTGCAACCGAGTACCAGGGGAGGAAAACTGAGACATATTTGAACACGTCTCCCGTTCACACGGTTGATCATACTCTGGGTTCCACATGCATGTTTTAGCTGAAGGAAGAATACCTTAAACCTGGGTAGTTGAAACCCGTGGAATGGGTACCATGCAATATGACTTCAAAGGGTCTTCATTTGCTCACCGAACCTCTCAAATCCTATCACTGCTGCGTTTATGTCCCTGTACACACGCTTGATTCTCTTTTGGAGACATAGCAATCCATAGGTTTTAAGATACTTACTAGTCAGGTACATTCTTAGGCGTTTAATATGCGGTGTTGAGTCCATTTCGTTGAGCAAGGAGTAGCTCTTGTCTATTCCATATTTGGCTTAAGGAACTTTATCTGTGCTCATTTCAATCTCTGGTTTTATGCAGCACCCCAACTCACCTTTCCCCTTAAGCAAGCATAAGTTGGTTTTCTAAATTTGAGACGCTGTTCTGTTTTGGAATTCCGTTCCTGTGTAGCCAAGTTTACATTCCATGTATTAGTGATATCTTATGATGTTTCTTTTTCTGTGTGACTTATTTCAGTTAGAATCATCATACCTGAATCCACTCATTGTCCTGCTAAGGGCCTGATGACATAGATTTCATTGCTGAGTGATATTGCTTTGTAAGTAAATACCACAACTTCTTTATCCATTTTTCACTTTCTGCGATGTTGAACTTGTACTGTAAACGAGGTTCTTGTAAACAGAGGCGTCCCAAACTTTGGGGTGGCTGTGTCTTTTTGATTTTAATTTCCCTAAGCTATAGGACCATAAGTGGAAGTGCCCTAGGCTCTGTTGCTTTGTTTTTTAGATGTTTCAGGAAACACCATACACTTCTCCCGAGTGTCTGTTGGCAATTTACATCCCGCCCATCAGCGTAACAAGGCTCCCAGTTCTCCATGGCCTGTCCTGCCTTTCTGGATTTTACACTTTTTTCAGATGGCCCTTTTGACCGGGGGGAAGTGAGACTTCATTGTAGTGCAGATTTCCTTTGCAAGCTTGCTTGGTTGGCCAAAAAGCGCGTATGCGTTTTTTCCTGAATATATTCAGGAAAAAACGCATACGCCCTTTTTGGCCAAGTGCATCATTGTGGACGTTCTGCCTCTTTTCCTATGCTTTCAATGCAATTCCAGTCTACCTCCTGAAATCGGTTTCCTGCAATTCTGCCCCGCTTTCAAGTCCTCTTGGCAGCCTTACTGCAGTATATTTTTGGACGATAGCTGTCATTTATAACTCTGCAGGTTTGTGAATTACAGTGCCCCTGAGCTCCTTTCTTCAACTCGCTTTCTTGTGAGCTGGCCGCAACACCGCAGGATGGCTTCAGGCCCTAATCTGGTTCCGGCACGGCACGCTGAGCCTTTGGTTATTTCCTCTTCCTGGTGGGAAATGAGAGTTAAATTTGCCCGTCCAGACACCTCCAGCTAGTCTCTCATTGGTTCTCCCTATTCCTGTTCATCTTCCGCAGAAATTGCAAACTGGGCCAAACAGGATGTTAAAGGCGCTGACTCTCCAAGTGGGGAGAGTGTTAGTAAAGCGTCTGGAATGTTGCACCCGAGTACCAGGGGAGGAAAACTGAGACATATTTGAACACGTCTCCCGTTCACACGGTTGATCATACTCTGGGTTCCACATGCATGTTTTAGCTGAAGGAAGAATACCTTAAACCTTGAGAGTTGAGACCCGTGTAATGGGTACCATGCAATATGACTTCAAAGGGTCTTCATCTGCTCACCGAACCTCTCCAATCCTATCACTGCTGCGTTTATGCCCCTGTACACACACTTGATTCTCTTATGGAGACATAGCAATCCATAGGTTTTAAGATACTAGTCAGGTACATTCTTAGGCGTTTAATATGCGGTGTTGAGTCCATTTCGTTGAGCAAGGAGTAGCTCTTGTCTATTCCATATTTGGCTTAAGGAACTTTATCTGTGCTCATTTCAATCTCTGGTTTTATGTAGCACCCCAACTCACCTTTCCCCTTAAGCAAGCATAAGTTGGTTTTCTAAATTTGAGACCCTGTTCTGTTTTGGAATTCAGTTCCTGTGTAGCCAAGTTTACATTCCGTGTATTAGTGATATCTTTTGATGTTTCTTTTTCTGTGTGACTTATTTCAGTTAGAATCATCTTACCTGAATCCGCTCATTATGCTGCTACGGGCCTGATGACATAGATTTCATTGCTGAGTGATACTGCATTGTACATAAGTACCACAAGTTCTTTATCCATTTTTCACTTTCTGTGATATTGAACTTGTACGGTAAATGAGGTTCTTGTAAACAGAGGCGTCCCAAGTTGGGGTGGCTGTGTCTTTTTGATTTTAATTTCCCTAAGCTATAGGACCATAAGTGGAAGTGCCCTAGGCTCTGTTGCTTTGTTTCTTAGATGTTTCAGGAAACACCATACACTTCTCCCGAGTGTCTGTTGGCAATTTACATCCCGCCCATCAACATAACAAGGCTCCCAGTTCTCCATGGCCTGTCCTGCCTTGCTGGATTTTACACTTTTTTCAGATGGCCCTTTTGACCGGGGGGAAGTGAGACTTCATTGTAGTGCAGATTTCCTTTGCAAGGTTGCTTGGTGGGCCAAAAAGGGCGTATGAGTTTTTTCCTGAATATATTCAGGAAAAAACGCATACGCCCTTTTTGGCCAAGTGCATCATTGTGGACGTTCTGCCTCTTTTCCTATGCTTTCAATGCAATTCCAGTCTCCCTCCTGAAATCGGTTTCCTGCAATTCTGCCCCGCTTTCAAGTCCTCTTGGCAGCCTTACTTCAGTATATTTTTGGACGATAGCTGTCATTTATAACTCTGCAGATTTGTGAATTACAGTGCCCCTGAGCTCCTTTCTTCAACTCGCTTTCTTGTGACATGGCCGCAACACCGCAGGATGGCTTCAGGCCCTAATCTGGTTCCGGCACAGCACGCTGAGCCTTTGGTTATTTCCTCTTCCTGGTGGGAAATGAGAGTTAAATTTGCCCGTCCAGACACCTCCAGCTAGTCTCTCATTGGTTCTCCCTATTCCTGTTCATCTTCCGCAGAAAGTGCAAACTGGGCCAAACAGGAGGTTAAAGGGACTGACTCTCCAAGTCGGGAGAGTGTTAGTAAAGCGTCTGGAATGTTGCACCCGAGTACCAGGGTATGAAAACTGAGACATATTTGAACACGTCTCCCGATCACATGGTTGATCATACTCTAGGTTCCACATGCATGTTTTAGCTGAAGGAAGAATACCTTAAACCTGGGTAGTTGAAACCCGTGGAATGGGTACCATGCAATATGACTGCAAAGGGTCTTCATTTGCTCACCGAACCTCTCCAATCCTATCACTGCTGCGTTTATGCCCCGTACACACACTTGATTGTCTTTCGGAGACATAGCAATGCATAAGTTTTAAGATACTTACTAGTCAGGTACATTCTATGGCATTTAATATGGGATGTTGAGTCCATTTCGTTGAGCAAGGAGTAGCTCTTGTCTATTTCATATTTGGCTTAAGGAACTTTATCTGTGCTCATTTCAATCTCTGGTTTTATGCAGCACCCCAACTCACCTTTCCCCTTAAGCAAGCATAAGTTGATTTTCTAAATTTGAGACCCTGTTCTGTTTTGGAATTCAGTTCCTGTGTAGCCAAGTTTACATTCCGTGTATTAGTGATATCTTATGATGTTTCTTTTTCTGTGTGACTTATTTCAGTTAGAATCATCATACCTGAATCCACTCATTGTGCTGCTAAGGGCCTGATGACATAGATTTCATTGCTGAGTGATATTGCTTTGTAAGTAAATACCACAACTTCTTTATCCATTTTTCACTTTCTGCAATGTTGAACTTGTACTGTAAACGAGGTTCTTGTAAACAGAGGCGTCCCAAACTTTGGGGTGGCTGTGTCTTTTTGATTTTAATTTCCCTAAGCTATAGGACCATAAGTGGAAGTGCCCTAGGCTCTGTTGCTTTCTTTTTTAGATGTTTCAGGAAACACCATACACTTCTCCCGAGTGTCTGTTGGCAATTTACATCCCGCCCATCAGCATAACAAGGCTCCCAGTTCTCCATGGCCTTTCCTGCCTTTCTGGATTTTACACTTTTTTCAGATGGCCCTTTTGACCGGGGGGAAGTGAGACTTCATTGTAGTGCAGATTTCCTTTGCAAGTTTGCTTGGTTGGCCAAAAAGGGCTTATGCGTTTTTTCCTGAATATATTCAGGAAAAAACGCATACGCCCTTTTTGGCCAAGTGCATCATTGTGGACGTTCTGCCTCTTTTTCTATGCTTTCAATGCCATTCCAGTTTACCTCCTGAAATCGGTTTCCTGCAATTCTGCCCCGCTTTCAAGTCCTCTTGGCAGCCTTACTTCAGTATATTTTTGGACGATAGCTGTCATTTATATCTCTGCAGGTTTGTGAATTACAGTGCCCCTGAGATCCTTTCTTCAACTCGCTTTCTCTTGAGCTGACCGCAACACCGCAGGATGGCTTCAGGCTCTAATCTGGATCCGGCACGGCACGCTGAGCCTTTGGTTATTTCCTCTTCCTGGTGGGAAATGAGAGTTAAATTTGCCCGTCCAGTCATCTCCAGCTAGTCTCTCATTGGTTCTCCCTATTCCTGTTCATCTTTCACAGAAATTGCAAACTGGGCCAAACAGGAGGTTAAAGGCGCTGACTCTCCAAGTCGGGAGAGTGTTAGTAAAGCATCTGGAATGTTGCACCCGAGTACCAGGGGAGGAAAACTGAGACATATTTGAACACGTCTCCCGATCATATGGTTGATCATACTCTGGGTTCCACATGCATGTTTTAGCTGAAGGAAGAATACCTTAAACCTGGAGAGTTGAGACCCGTGGAATGGGTACCATGCAATATGACTTCAAAGGGTCTTCATTTGCTCACCGAACCTCTCCAATCCTATCACTGCTGCGTTTATGCCCCTGTACACATGCTTGATTGTCTTTCGGAGACATAGCAATCCATAGGTTTTAAGATACTTACTAGTCAGGTATATTCTTAGGCGTTTAATATGGGGTGTTGAGTCCATTTCGTTGAGCATGGAGTAGTTCTTGTCTATTCCATATTTGGCTTAAGGAACTTTATCTGTGCTCATTTCAATCTCTGGTTTTATGCAGCACCCCAACTCACCTTTCCCCTTAAGCAAGCATAAGCTGGTTTTCTAAATTTGAGACGCTGTTCTGTTTTGGAATTCAGTTCTGTGTAGCCAAGTTTACGTTCCGTGTATTAGTGATATCTTATGATGTTTCTTTTTCTGTGTGACTTATTTCAGTTAGAATCATCATACCTGAATCCACTCATTGTGCTGCTAAGGGCCTGATGACATAGATTTCATTGCTGAGTGATATTGCTTTGTAAGTAAATACCACAACTTCTTTATCCATTTTTCACTTTCTGCGATGTTGAACTTGTACTGTAAATGAGGTTCTTGTAAACAGAGGCGTCCCAAACTTTGGGGTGGCTGTGTCTTTTTGATTTTAATTTCCCTAAGCTATAGGACCATAAGTGGAAGTGCCCTAGGCTCTGTTGCTTTGTTTTTTAGATGTTTCAGGAAACACCATACACTTCTCCCGAGTGTCTGTTGGCAATTTACATCCCACCAATCAGCATAACAAGGCTCCCAGTTCTCCATGGCCTGTCCTGCCTTGCTGGATTTTACACTTTTTTCAGATGGCCCTTTTGACCGGTGGGAAGTGAGACTTCATTGTAGTGCAGATTTCCTTTGCAAGCTTGCTTGGTTGGCCAAAAAGGGCGTATGCGTTTTTTCCTGAATATATTCAGGAAAAAACGCATACGCCCTTTTTGGCCAAGTGCATCATTGTGGACGTTCTGCCTCTTTTCCTATGCTTTCAATGCAATTCCAGTCTACCTCCTGAAATCGGTTTCCTGCAATTCTGCCCCGCTTTCAAGTCCTCTTGGCAGCCTTACTTCAGTATATTTTTGGACGATAGCTGTCATTTATAACTCTGCAGGTTTGTGAATTACAGTGCCCCTGAGCTCCTTTCTTCAACTCGCTTTCTTGTGAGCTGGCCGCAACACCGCAGCATGGCTTTAGGCCCTAATCTGGTACCAGCACGGCACGCTGAGCCTTTGGTTATTTCCTCTTCCTGGTGGGAAATGAGAGTTAAATTTGCCCGTCCAGACACCTCCAGCTAGTCTTTCATTGGTTCTCCCTATTCCTGTTCATCTTCCGCAGAAATTGCAAACTGGGCCAAACAGGAGGTTAAAGGCGCTGACTCTCCAAGTGGGGAGAGTGTTAGTAAAGCGTCTGGAATGTTGCACCCGAGTACCAGGGGAGGAAAACTGAGACATATTTGAACACGTCTCCCGTTCACACGGTTGATCATACTCTGGGTTCCACATGCATGTTTTAGCTGAAGGAAGAATACCTTAAAACTTGAGAGTTGAGACCCGTGTAATGGGTACCATGCAATATGACTTCAAAGGGTCTTCATCTGCTCACCGAACCTCTCCAATCCTATCACTGCTGCGTTTATGCCCCTGTACACACGCTTGATTCTCTTATGTAGACATAGCAATCCATAGGTTTTAAGATACTAGTCAGGTACATTCTTAGGCGTTTAATATGCGGTGTTGAGTCCATTTCGTTGAGCAAGGAGTAGCTCTTGTCTATTCCATATTTGGCTTAAGGAACTTTATCTGTGCTCATTTCAATCTCTGGTTTTATGTAGCACCCCAACTCACCTTTCCCCTTAAGCAAGCATAAGATGCTTTTCTAAATTTGAGACCCTGTTCTGTTTTGGAATTCAGTTCCTGTGTAGCCAAGTTTACATTCCGTGTATTAGTGATATCTTATGATGTTTCTTTTTCTGTGTGACTTATTTCAGTTAGAATCATCGTACCCGAATCCACTCATTATGCTGCTACGGGCCTGATGACATAGATTTCATTGCTGAGTGATACTGCATTGTACGTATGTACCACAAGTTCTTTATCCATTTTTCACTTTCTGTGATATTGAACTTGTACGGTAAACGAGGTTCTTGTAAACAGAGGCGTCCCAAATTGGGGTGGCTGTGTCTTTTTGATTTTAATTTCCCTAAGCTATAGGACCATAAGTGGAAGTGCCCTAGGCTCTGTTGCTTTGTTTCTTAGATGTTTCAGGAAACACCATACACTTCTCCCGAGTGTCTGTTGGCAATTTACATCCCGCCCATCAGCATAAGAAGGCTCCCAGTTCTCCATGGCCTGTCCTGCCTTTCTGGATTTTACACTTTTTTCAGATGGCCCTTTTGACCGGGGGGAAGTGAGACTTCATTGTAGTGCAGATTTCCTTTGCAAGCTTGCTTGGTTGGCCAAAAAGTGCGTATGCGTTTTTTCCTGAATATATTCAGGAAAAAACGCATACGCACTTTTTGGCCAAGTGCATCATTGTGGACGTTATGCCTCTTTTCTAATGCTTTCAATGCAATTCCAGTCTACCTCCTGAAATCGGTTTCCTGCAATTCTGCCCCGCTTTCAAGTCCTCTTGGCAGCCTTACTTCAATATATTTTTGGACGATAGCTGTCATTTATAACTCTGCAGGTTTGTGAATTACAGTGCCCCTGAGCTCCTTTCTTCAACTCGCTTTCTTGTGAGCTGGCCGCAACACCGCAGAATGGCTTCAGGCCCTAATCTGGTTCCGGCACGGCACGCTGAGCCTTTGGTTATTTCCTCTTCCTGGGGGGAAATGAGAGTTAAATTTACCCGTCCAGACACCTCCAGCTAGTCTCTCATTGGTTCTCCCTATTCCTGTTCATCTTCCGCAGAAATTGCAAACTGGGCCAAACAGGATGTTAAAGGCGCTGACTCTCCAAGTGGGGAGAGTGTTAGTAAAGCGTCTGGAATGTTGCACCCGAGTACCAGGGGAGGAAAACTGAGACATATTTGAACACGTCTCCCGTTCACACGGTTGATCATACTCTGGGTTCCACATGCATGTTTTAGCTGAAGGAAGAATACCTTAAACCTTGAGAGTTGAGACCCGTGTAATGGTTACCATGCAATATGACTTCAAAGGGTCTTCATCTGCTCACCGAACCTCTCCAATACTATCACTGCTGCGTTTATGCCCCTGTACACACGCTTGATTCTCTTATGGAGACATAGCAATCCATAGGTTTTAAGATACTTACTAGTCAGGTACATTCTTAGGCGTTTAATATGCGGTGTTGAGTCCATTTCGTTGAGCAAGGAGTAGCTCTTGTCTATTCCATATTTGGCTTAAGGAACTTTATCTGTGCTCATTTCAATCTCTGGTTTTATGCAGCACCCCAACTCACCTTTCCCCTTAAGCAAGCATAAGTTGGTTTTCTAAATTTGAGACCCTGTTCTGTTCTGTAATTCAGTTCCTGTGTAGCCAAGTTTACATTCCGTGTATTAGTGATATCTTATGATGTTTCTTTTTCTGTGTGACTTATTTCAGTTAGAATCATCGTACCTGAATCCACTCATTATGCTGCTACGGGCCTGATGACATAGATTTCATTGCTGAGTGATACTGCATTGTACGTAAGTACCACAAGTTCTTTATCCATTTTTCACTTTCTGTGATATTGAACTTGTACGGTAAATGAGGTTCTTGTAAACAGAGGCGTCCCAAATTGGGGTGGCTGTGTCTTTTTGATTTTAATTTCCCTAAGCTATAGGACCATAAGTGGAAGTGCCCTAGGCTCTGTTGCTTTGTTTCTTAGATGTTTCAGGAAACACCATACACTTCTCCCGAGTGTCTGTTGGCAATTTACATCCCGCCCATCAGCATAACAAGGCTCCCAGTTCTCCATGGCCTGTCCTGCCTTTCTGGATTTTACACTTTTTTCAGATGGCCCTTTTGACCGGGGGGAAGTGAGACTTCATTGTAGTGCAGATTTCCTTTGCAAGCTTGCTTGGTTGGCCAAAATGGGCGTATGCGTTTTTTCCTGAATATATTCAGGAAAAAACGCATACGCCCTTTTTGGCCAAGTGCATCATTGTGGACGTTCTGCCTCTTTTCCTATGCTTTCAATGCAATTCCAGTCTACCTCCTGAAATCGGTCTCCTGCAATTCTGCCCCGCTTTCAAGTCCTCTTGGCAGCCTTACTTCAGTATATTTTTGGACGATAGCTGTCATTTATAACTCTGCAGGTTTGTGAATTATAGTGCCCCTGAGATCCTTTCTTCAACTCGCTTTCTTTTGAGCTGACCGCAACACCGCAGGATGGCTTCAAGCTCTAATCTGGATCCGGCACGGCACGCTGAGCCTTTGGTTATTTCCTCTTCCTGGTGGGAAATGAGAGTTAAATTTGCCCGTCCAGTCATCTCCAGCTAGTCTCTCATTGGTTCTCCCTATTCCTGTTCATCTTTCACAGAAATTGCAAACTGGGCCAAACAGGAGGTTAAAGGCGCTGACTCTCCAAGTCGGAAGAGTGTTAGTAAAGCATCTGGAATGTTGCACCCGAGTACCAGGGGAGGAAAACTGAGACATATTTGAACACGTCTCCCGATCACATGGTTGATCATACTCTGGGTTCCACATGCATGTTTTAGCTGAAGGAAGAATACCTTAAACCTGGAGAGTTGAGACCCGTGGAATGGGTACCATGCAATATGACTTCAAAGGGTCTTCATTTGCTCACCGAACCTCTCCAATCCTATCACTGCTGCGTTTATGCCCCTGTACACATGCTTGATTCTCTTTCGGAGACATAGCAATCTATAGGTTTTAAGATACTTACTAGTCAGGTATATTCTTAGGCGTTTAATATGGGGTGTTGAGTCCATTTCGTTGAGCAAGGAGTAGCTCTTGTCTATTCCATATTTGGCTTAAGGAACTTTATCTGTGCTCATTTCAATCTCTGGTTTTATGCAGCACCCCAACTCACCTTTCCCCTTAAGCAAGCATAAGCTGGTTTTCTAAATTTGAGACCCTGTTCTGTTTTGGAATTCAGTTCCTGTGTAGCCAAGTTTACGTTCCGTGTATTAGTGATATCTTATGATGTTTCTTTTTCTGTGTGACTTATTTCAGTTAGAATCATCATACCTGAATCCACTCATTGTGCTGCTAAGGGCCTGATGACATAGATTTCATTGCTGAGTGATATTGCTTTGTAAGTAAATACCACAACTTCTTTATCCATTTTTCACTTTCTGCGATGTTGAACTTGTACTGTAAACGAGGTTCTTGTAAACAGAGGCGTCCCAAACTTTGGGGTGGCTGTGTCTTTTTGATTTTAATTTCCCTAAGCTATAGGACCATAAGTGGAAGTGCCCTAGGCTCTGTTGCTTTGTTTTCTAGATGTTTCAGGAAACACCATACACTTCTCCCGAGTGTCTGTTGGCAATTTACATCCCACCAATCAGCATAACAAGGCTCCCAGTTCTCCATGGCCTGTCCTGCCTTGCTGGATTTTACACTTTTTTCAGATGGCCCTTTTGACCGGGGGGAAGTGAGACTTCATTGTAGTGCAGATTTCCTTTGCAAGCTTGCTTGATTGGCCAAAAAGGGCGTATGCGTTTTTTCCTGAATATATTCAGGAAAAAACGCATACGCCCTTTTTGGCCAAGTGCATCATTGTGGACGTTCTGCCTCTTTTCCTATGCTTTCAATGCAATTCCAGTCTACCTCCTGAAATCGGTTTCCTGCAATTCTGCCCCGCTTTCAAGTCCTCTTGGCAGCCTTACTTCAGTATATTTTTGGACGATAGCTGTCATTTATAACTCTGCAGATTTGTGAATTACAGTGCCCCTGAGCTCCTTTCTTGAACTCGCTTTCTTGTGAGCTGGCCGCAACACCGCAGCATGGCTTTAGGCCCTAATCTGGTTCCAGCACGGCACGCTGAGCCTTTGGTTAATTCCTCTTCCTGGTGGGAAATGAGAGTTAAATTTGCCCGTCCAGACACCTCCAGCTAGTCTTTCATTGGTTCTCCCTATTCCTGTTCATCTTCCGCAGAAATTGCAAACTGGGCCAAACAGGAGGTTAAAGGCGCTGACTCTCCAAGTGGGGAGAGTGTTAGTAAAGCGTCTGGAATGTTGCACCCGAGTACCAGGGGAGGAAAACTGAGACATATTTGAACACGTCTCACGTTCACACGGTTGATCATACTCTGGGTTCCACATGCATGTTTTAGCTGAAGGAAGAATACCTTAAACCTGGAGAGTTGAGACCCGTGTAATGGGTACCATGCAATATGACTTCAAAGGGTCTTCATCTGCTCACCGAACCTCTCCAATCCTATCACTGCTGCGTTTATGCCCCTGTACACACGCTTGATTCTCTTATGTAGACATAGCAATCCATAGGTTTTAAGATACTAGTCAGGTACATTCTTCGGCGTTTAATATGCGGTGTTGAGTCCATTTCGTTGAGCAAGGAGTAGCTCTTGTCTATTCCATATTTGGCTTAAGGAACTTTATCTGTGCTCATTTCAATCTCTGGTTTTATGTAGCACCCCAACTCACCTTTCCCCTTAAGCAAGCATAAGATGCTTTTCTAAATTTCAGACCCTGTTCTGTTTTGGAATTCAGTTCCTGTGTAGCCAAGTTTACATTACGTGTATTAGTGATATCTTATGATGTTTCTTTTTCTGTGTGACTTATTTCAGTTAGAATCATCGTACCTGAATCCACTCATTATGCTGCTATGGGCCTGATGACATAGATTTCATTGCTGAGTGATACTGCATTGTACGTATGTACCACAAGTTCTTTATCCATTTTTCACTTTCTGTGATATTGAACTTGTACGGTAAATGAGGTTCTTGTAAACAGAGGCGTCCCAAATTGGGGTGGCTGTGTCTTTTTGATTTTAATTTCCCTAAGCTATAGGACCATAAGTGGAAGTGCCCTAGGCTCTGTTGCTTTGTTTTTTAGATGTTTCAGGAAACACCATACACTTCTCCCGAGTGTCTGTTGGCAATTTACATCCCGCCCATCAGCATAACAAGGCTCCCAGTTCTCCATGGCCTGTCCTGCCTTGCTGGATTTTACACTTTTTTCAGATGGCCCTTTTGACCGGGGGGAAGTGAGACTTCATTGTAGTGCAGATTTCCTTTGCAAGCTTGCTTGGTTGGCCAAAAAGGGCGTATGCGTTTTTTCCTGAATATATTCAGGAAAAAACGCATACGCACTTTTTGGCCAAGTGCATCATTGTGGACGTTCTGCCTCTTTTCCTATGCTTTCAATGCAATTCCAGTCTACCTCCTGAAATCGGTTTCCTGCAATTCTGCCCCGCTTTCAAGTCCTCTTGGCAGCCTTACTTCAGTATATTTTTGGACGATAGCTGTCATTTATAACTCTGCAGGTTTGTGAATTACAGTGCCCCTGAGCTCCTTTCTTCAACTCGCTTTCTTGTGAGCTGGCCGCAACACCGCAGGATGGCTTCAGGCCCTAATCTGATTCCGGCACAGCACGCTGAGCCTTTGGTTATTTCCTCTTCCTGGTGGGAAATGAGAGTTAAATTTGCCCGTCCAGACACCTCCAGCTAGTCTCTCATTGGTTCTCCCTATTCCTGTTCATCTTCCGCAGAAATTGCAAACTGGGCCAAACAGGAGGTTAAAGGGACTGACTCTCCAAGTCGGGAGAGTGTTAGTAAAGCGTCTGGAATGTTGCACCCGAGTACCAGGGTATGAAAACTGAGACATATTTGAACACGTCTCCCGATCACATGGTTGATCATACTCTAGGTTCCACATGCATGTTTTAGCTGAAGGAAGAATACCTTAAACCTGGAGAGTTGAAACCCGTGGAATGGGTACCATGCAATATGACTGCAAAGGGTGTTCGTTTGCTCACCGAACCTCCCCAATCCTATCACTGCTGCGTTTATGCCCCTGTACACATGCTTGATTCTCTTTCGGAGACATAGCAATCCATAGGTTTTAAGATACTTACTAGTCAGGTACATTCTTAGGCGTTTAATATGGGGTGTTGAGTCCATTTCGTTGAGCAAGGAGTAGCTCTTGTCTATTCCATATTTGGCTTAAGGAACTTTATCTGTGCTCATTTCAATCTCTGGTTTTATGCAGCACCCCAACTCACCTTTCCCCTTAAGCAAGCATAAGTTGGTTTTCTAAATTTGAGACCCTGTTCTGTTTTGGAATTCAGTTCCTGTGTAGCCAAGTTTACATTCCGTGTATTAGTGATATCTTATGATGTTTCTTTTTCTGTGTGACTTATTTCAGTTAGAATCATCATACCTGAATCCACTCATTGTGCTGCTAAGGGCCTGATGACATAGATTTCATTGCTGAGTGATATTGCTTTGTAAGTAAATACCACAACTTCTTTATCCATTTTTCACTTTCTGCGATGTTGAACTTGTACTGTAAACGAGGTTCTTGTAAACAGAGGCGTCCCAAACTTTGGGGTGGCTGTGTCTTTTTGATTTTAATTTCCCTAAGCTATAGGACCATAAGTGGAAGTGCCCTAGGCTCTGTTGCTTTGTTTTTTAGATGTTTCAGGAAACACCATACACTTCTCCCCAGTGTCTGTTGGCAATTTACATCCCGCCAATCAGCATAACAAGGCTCCCAGTTCTCCATGGCCTGTCCTGCCTTGCTGGATTTTACACTTTTTTCAGATGGCCCTTTTGACCGGGGGGAAGTGAGACTTCATTGTAGTGCAGATTTCCTTTGCAAGCTTGCTTGGTTGGCCAAAAAGGGCGTATGCGTTTTTTCCTGAATATATTCAGGAAAAAACGCATACGCCCTTTTTGGCCAAGTGCATCATTGTGGACGTTCTGCCTCTTTTCCTATGCTTTCAATGCAATTCCAGTCTACCTCCTGAAATCGGTTTCCTGCAATTCTGCCCCGCTTTCAAGTCCTCTTGGCAGCCTTACTTCAGTATATTTTTGGACGATAGTTGTCATTTATAACTCTGCAGGTTTGTGAATTACAGTGCCCCTGAGCTCCTTTCTTCAACTCGTTTTCTTGTGAGCTGGCCGCAACACCGCAGGATGGCTTCAGGCCCTAATCTGGTTCCGGCACGGCACGCTGAGCCTTTGGTTATTTCCTCTTCCTGGTGGGAAATGAGAGTTAAATTTGCCCGTCCAGACACCTCCAGCTAGTCTCTCATTGGTTCTCGCTATTCCTGTTCATCTTCCGCAGAAATTGCAAACTGGGCCAAACAGGAGGTTAAAGGGACTGACTCTCCAAGTCGGGAGAGTGTTAGTAAAGCGTCTGGAATGTTGCACCCGAGTACCAGGGTACGAAAACTGAGACATATTTGAACACGTCTCCCGATCACATGGTTGATCACACTCTAGGTTCCACATGCATGTTTTAGCTGAAGGAAGAATACCTTAAACCTGGGTAGTTGAAACCCGTGGAATGGGTACCATGCAATATGACTTCAAAGGGTCTTCATTTGCTCACCGAACCTCTCCAATCCTATCACTGCTGCGTTTATGTCCCTGTACACATGCTTGATTCTCTTTCGGAGACATAGCAATCCATAGGTTTTAAGATACTTAAGAGTCAGGTACATTCTTAGGCGTTTAATATGCGGTGTTGAGTCCATTTCGTTGAGCAAGGAGTAGCTCTTGTCTATTCCATATTTGGCTTAAGGAACTTTATCTGTGCTCATTTCAATCTCTGGTTTTATGCAGCACCCCAACTCACCTTTACCCTTAAACAAGCATAAGTTGGTTTTCTAAATTTGAGACCCTGTTCTGTTCTGTAATTCAGTTCCTGTGTAGCCAAGTTTACATTCCGTGTATTAGTGATATCTTATGATGTTTCTTTTTCTGTGTGACTTATTTCAGTTAGAATCATCGTACCTGAATCCACTCATTGTGCTGCTACGGGCCTGATGACATAGATTTCACTGCTGCGTGATACTGCATTGTACGTAAGTACCACAAGTTCTTTACCCATTTTTCACTTTCTGTGATATTGAACTTGTACGGTAAACGAGGTTCTTGTAAACAGAGGCGTCCCAAACATTGGGGTGGCTGTATCTTTTTGATTTTAATTTCCCTAAGCTATAGGACCATAAGTGGAAGTGCCCTAGGCTCTGTTGCTTTGTTTCTTAGATGTTTCAGGAAACACCATACACTTCTCCCGAGTGTCTGTTGGCAATTTACATCCCGCCCATCAGCATAACAAGGCTCCCAGTTCTCCATGGCCTGTCCTGCCTTTCTGGATTTTACACTTTTTTCAGATGGCCCTTTTGACCGGGGGGAAGTGAGACTTCATTGTAGTGCAGATTTCATTTGCAAGCTTGCTTGGTTGGCCAAAAAGGGCGTATGCGTTTTTTCCTGAATATATTCAGGAAAAAACGCATACGCCCTTTTTGGCCAAGTGCATCATTGTGGACGTTCTGCCTCTTTTCCTATGCTTTCAATGCAATTCCAGTCTACCTCCTGAAATCGGTTTCCTGCAATTCTGCCCCGCTTTCAAGTCCTCTTGGCAGCCTTACTTCAATATATTTTTGGACGATAGCTGTCATTTATAACTCTGCAGGTTTGTGAATTACAGTGCCCCTGAGCTCCTTTCTTCAACTCGCTTTCTTGTGAGCTGGCCGCAACACCGCAGGATGGCTTCAGGCCCTAATCTGGTTCCGGCACGGCACGCTGAGCCTTTGGTTCTTTCCTCTTCCTGGTGGGAAATGAGAGTTAAATTTCCCCGTCCAGACACCTCCAGCTAGTCTCTCATTGGTTCTCCCTATTCCTGTTCATCTACCGCAGAAATTGCAAACTGGGCCAAACAGGATGTTAAAGGCGCTGACTCTCCAAGTGGGGAGAGTGTTAGTAAAGCGTCTGGAATGTTGCACCCGAGTACCAGGGGAGGAAAACTGAGACATATTTGAACACGTCTCCCGATCACACGGTTGATCATACTCTGGGTTCCACATGCATGTTTTAGCTGAAGGAAGAATACCTTAAACCTGGAGAGTTGAGACCCGTGTAATGGTTACCATGCAATATGACTTCAAAGGGTCTTCATCTGCTCACCGAACCTCTCCAATCCTATCACTGCTGCGTTTATGCCCCTGTACACACGCTTGATTCTCTTATGGAGACATAGCAATCCATAGGTTTTAAGATACTTACTAGTCAGGTACATTCTTAGGCGTTTAATATGCGGTGTTGAGTCCATTTCGTTGAGCAAGGAGTAGCTCTTGTCTATTCCATATTTGGCTTAAGGAACTTTATCTGTGCTCATTTCAATCTCTGGTTTTATGCAGCACCCCAACTCACCTTTACCCTTAAACAAGCATAAGTTGGTTTTCTAAATTTGAGACCCTGTTCTGTTCTGTAATTCAGTTCCTGTGTAGCCAAGTTTACATTCCGTGTATTACTGATATCTTATGATGTTTCTTTTTCTGTGTGACTTATTTCAGTTAGAATCATCGTACCTGAATCCACTCATTGTGCTGCTACGGGCCTGATGACATAGATTTCACTGCTGAGTGATACTGCATTGTACGTAAGTACCACAAGTTCTTTATCCATTTTTCACTTTCTGTGATATTGAACTTGTACGGGAAACGAGGTTCTTGTAAACAGAGGCGTCCCAAACATTGGGGTGGCTGTATCTTTTTGATTTTAATTTCCCTAAGCTATAGGACCATAAGTGGAAGTGCCCTAGGCTCTGTTGCTTTGTTTTTTAGATTTTTCAGGAAACACCATACACTTCTCCCGAGTGTCTTTTGGAAATATACATCCCGCCCATCAGCATAACAAGGCTCCCAGTTCTCCATGGCCTGTCCTGCCTTTCTGGATTTTACACTTTTTTCAGATGGCCCTTTTGACCGGGGGGAAGTGAGACTTCATTGTAGTGCAGATTTCCTTTGCAAGCTTGCTTGGTTGGCCAAAAAGGGCGTATGCGTTTTTTCCTGAATATATTCAGGAAAAAACGCATACGCCCTTTTTGGCCAAGTGCATCATTGTGGACGTTCTGCCTCTTTTCCTATGCTTTCAATGCAATTCCAGTCTACCTCCTGAAATCGGTTTCCTGCAATTCTGCCCCGCTTTCAAGTCCTCTTGGCAGCCTTACTTCAGTATATTTTTGGACGATAGTTGTCATTTATAACTCTGCAGGTTTGTGAATTACAGTGCCACTGAGCTCCTTTCTTCAACTCGTTTTCTTGTGAGCTGGCCGCAACACCGCAGGATGGCTTCAGGCCCTAATCTGGTTCTGACACGGCACGCTGAGCCTTTGGTTATTTCCTCTTCCTGGTGGGAAATGAGAGTTAAATTTGCCCGTCCAGACACCTCCAGCTAGTCTCTCATTGGTTCTCGCTATTCCTGTTCATCTTCCGCAGAAATTGCAAACTGGGCCAAACAGGAGGTTAAAGGGACTGACTCTCCAAGTCGGGAGAGTGTTAGTAAAGCGTCTGGAATGTTGGACCCGAGTACCAGGGTACGAAAACTGAGACATATTTGAACACGTCTCCCGATCACATGGTTGATCATACTCTAGGTTCCACATGCATGTTTTAGCTGAAGGAAGAATACCTTAAACCTGGGTAGTTGAAACCCGTGGAATGGGTACCATGCAATATGACTTCAAAGGGTCTTCATTTGCTCACCGAACCTCTCCAATCCTATCACTGCTGTGTTTATGTCCCTGTACACATGCTTGATTCTCTTTCGGAGACATAGCAATCCATAGGTTTTAAGATACTTAAGAGTCAGGTACATTCTTAGGCGTTTAATATGCGGTGTTGAGTCCATTTCGTTGAGCAAGGAGTAGCTCTTGTCTATTCCATATTTGGCTTAACGAACTTTATCTGTGCTCATTTCAATCTCTGGTTTTATGCAGCACCCCAACTCACCTTTACCCTTAAACAAGCATAAGTTGGTTTTCTAAATTTGAGACCCTGTTCTGTTCTGTAATTCAGTTCCTGTGTAGCCAAGTTTACATTCCGTGTATTAGTGATATCTTATGATGTTTCTTTTTCTGTGTGACTTATTTCAGTTAGAATCATCGTACCTGAATCCACTCATTGTGCTGCTACGGGCCTGATGACATAGATTTCACTGCTGAGTGATACTGCATTGTACGTAAGTACCACAAGTTCTTTACCCATTTTTCACTTTCTGTGATATTGAACTTGTACGGTAAACGAGGTTCTTGTAAACAGAGGCGTCCCAAACATTGGGGTGGCTGTATCTTTTTGATTTTAATTTCCCTAAGCTATAGGACCATAAGTGGAAGTGCCCTAGGCTCTGTTGCTTTGTTTTTTAGATGTTTCAGGAAACACCATACACTTCTCCCGAGTGTCTGTTGGCAATTTACATCCCGCCCATCAGCATAACAAGGCTCTCAATTCTCCATGGCCTGTCCTGACTTTCTGGATTTTACACTTTTTTCAGATGGCCCTTTTGACCGGGGGGAAGTGAGACTTCATTGTAGTGCAGATTTCCTTTGCAAGCTTGCTTGGTTGGCCAAAAAGGGCGTATGCGTTTTTTCCTGAATATATTCAGGAAAAAACGCATACGCACTTTTTGGCCAAGTGCATCATTGTGGACGTTCTGCCTCTTTTCCTATGCTTTCAATGCAATTCCAGTCTACCTCCTGAAATCGGTTTCCTGCAATTCTGCCCCGCTTTCAAGTCCTCTTGGCAGCCTTACTTCAGTACATTTTTGGACGATAGTTGTCATTTATAACTCTGCAGGTTTGTGAATTACAGTGCCCCTGAGCTCCTTTCTTCAACTCGTTTTCTTGTGAGCTGGCCGCAACACCGCAGGATGGCTTCAGGCCCTAATCTGGTTCCGGCACGGCACGCTGAGCCTTTGGTTATTTCCTCTTCCTGGTGGGAAATGAGAGTTAAATTTGCCCGTCCAGACACCTCCAGCTAGTCTCTCATTGGTTCTCGCTATTCCTGTTCATCTTCCGCAGAAATGGCAAACTGGGCCAAACAGGAGGTTAAAGGGACTGACTCTCCAAGTCGGGAGAGTGTTAGTAAAGCGTCTGGAATGTTGCACCCTTGTACCAGGGTACGAAAACTGAGACATATTTGAACACGTCTCCCGATCACATGGTTGATCATACTCTAGGTTCCACATGCATGTTTTAGCTGAAGGAAGAATACCTTAAACCTGGGTAGTTGAAACCCGTGGAATGGGTACCATGCAATATGACTTCAAAGGCTCTTCATTTGCTCACCGAACCTCTCCAATCCTATCACTGCTGTGTTTATGTCCCTGTACACATGCTTGATTCTCTTTCGGAGACATAGCAATCCATAGGTTTTAAGATACTTAAGAGTCAGGTACATTCTTAGGCGTTTAATATGCGGTGTTGAGTCCATTTCGTTGAGCAAGGAGTAGCTCTTGTCTATTCCATATTTGGCTTAAGGAACTTTATCTGTGCTCATTTCAATCTCTGGTTTTATGCAGCACCCCAACTCACCTTTACCCTTAAACAAGCATAAGTTGGTTTTCTAAATTTGAGACCCTGTTCTGTTCTGTAATTCAGTTCCTGTGTAGCCAAGTTTACATTCCGTGTATTACTGATATCTTATGATGTTTCTTTTTCTGTGTGACTTATTTCAGTTAGAATCATCGTACCTGAATCCACTCATTGTGCTGCTACGGGCCTGATGACATAGATTTCACTGCTGAGTGATACTGCATTGTACGTAAGTACCACAAGTTCTTTATCCATTTTTCACTTTCTGTGATATTGAACTTGTACGGTAAACGAGGTTCTTGTAAACAGAGGCGTCCCAAACATTGGGGTGGCTGTATCTTTTTGATTTTAATTTCCCTATGCTATAGGACCATAAGTGGAAGTGCCCTAGGCTCTGTTGCTTTGTTTTTTAGATGTTTCAGGAAACACCATACACTTCTCCCGAGTGTCTGTTGGCAATTTACATCCCGCCCATCAGCATAACAAGGCTCCCAGTTCTCCATGGCCTGTCCTGCCTTGCTGGATTTTACACTTTTTTCAGATGGCCCTTTTGACCGGGGGGAAGTGAGACTTCATTGTAGTGCAGATTTCCTTTGCAAGCTTGCTTGGTTGGCCAAAAAGGGCGTATGCGTTTTTTCCTGAATATATTCAGGAAAAAACGCATACGCCCTTTTTGGCCAAGTGCATCATTGTGGACGTTCTGCCTCTTTTCCTATGCTTTCAATGCAATTCCAGTCTACCTCCTGAAATCGGTTTCCTGCAATTCTGCCCCGCTTTCAAGTCCTCTTGGCAGCCTTACTTCAGTATATTTTTGGACGATAGTTGTCATTTATAACTCTGCAGGTTTGTGAATTACAGTGCCCCTGAGCTCCTTTCTTCAACTCGTTTTCTTGTGAGCTGGCCGCAACACCGCAGGATGGCTTCAGGCCCTAATCTGGTTCCGGCACGGCACGCTGAGCCTTTGGTTATTTCCTCTTCCTGGTGGGAAATGAGAGTTAAATTTGCCCGTCCAGACACCTCCAGCTAGTCTCTCATTGGTTCTCGCTATTCCTGTTCATCTTCCGCAGAAATTGCAAACTGGGCCAAACAGGAGGTTAAAGGGACTGACTCTCCAAGTCGGGAGAGTGTTAGTAAAGCGTCTGGAATGTTGCACCCGAGTACCAGGGTACGAAAACTGAGACATATTTGAACACGTCTCCCGATCACATGGTTGATCATACTCTAGGTTCCACATGCATGTTTTAGCTGAAGGAAGAATACCTTAAACCTGGGTAGTTGAAACCCGTGGAATGGGTACCATGCAATATGACTTCAAAGGGTCTTCATTTGCTCACCGAACCTCTCCAATCCTATCACTGCTGCGTTTATGTCCCTGTACACATGCTTGATTCTCTTTCGGAGACATAGCAATCCATAGGTTTTAAGATACTTAAGAGTCAGGTACATTCTTAGGCGTTTAATATGCGGTGTTGAGTCCATTTCGTTGAGCAAGGAGTAGCTCTTGTCTATTCCATATTTGGCTTAAGGAACTTTATCTGTGCTCATTTCAATCTCTGGTTTTATGCAGCACCCCAACTCACCTTTACCCTTAAACAAGCATAAGTTGGTTTTCTAAATTTGAGACCCTGTTCTGTTCTGTAATTCAGTTCCTGTGTAGCCAAGTTTACATTCCGTGTATTACTGATACCTTATGATGTTTCTTTTTCTGTGTGACTTATTTCAGTTAGAATCATCGTACCTGAATTCACTCATTGTGCTGCTAAGGGCCTGATGACATAGATTTCACTGCTGAGTGATACTGCATTGTACGTAAGTACCACAAGTTCTTTATCCATTTTTCACTTTCTGCGATGTTGAACTTGTACTGTAAATGAGGTTCTTGTAAACAGAGGCGTCCGAAACTTTGGGGTGGCTGTGTCTTTTTGATTTTAATTTCCCTAAGCTATAGGACCATCAGTGGAAGTGCCCTAGGCTCTGTTGCTTTGTTTTTTAGATGTTTCAGGAAACACCATACACTTCTCCCGAGTGTCTGTTGGCAATTTACATCCCGCCCATCAGCATAACAAGGCTCCCAGTTCTCCATGGCCTGTCCTGCCTTTCTGGATTTTACACTTTTTTCAGATGGCCCTTTTGACCGGGGGGAAGTGAGACTTCATTGTAGTGCAGATTTCCTTTGCAAGCTTGCTTGGTTGGCCAAAAAGGGCCTATGCGTTTTTTCCTGAATATATTCAGGAAAAAACGCATACGCCCTTTTTGGCCAAGTGCATCATTGTGGACGTTCTGCCTCTTTTCCTATGCTTTCAATGCAATTCCAGTCTACCTCCTGAAATCGGTTTCCTGCAATTCTGCCCCGCTTTCAAGTCCTCTTGGCAGCCTTACTTCAGTATATTTTTGGACGATAGTTGTCATTTATAACTCTGCAGGTTTGTGAATTACAGTGCCCCTGAGCTCCTTTCTTCAACTCGTTTTCTTGTGAGCTGGCCGCAACACCGCAGGATGGCTTCAGGCCCTAATCTGGTTCCGGCACGGCACGCTGAGCCTTTGGTTATTTCCTCTTCCTGGTGGGAAATGAGAGTTAAATTTGCCCGTCCAGACACCTCCAGCTAGTCTCTCATTGGTTCTCGCTATTCCTGTTCATCTTCCGCAGAAATTGCAAACTGGGCCAAACAGGAGGTTAAAGGGACTGACTCTCCAAGTCGGGAGAGTGTTAGTAAAGCGTCTGGAATGTTGCACCCGAGTACCAGGGTACGAAAACTGAGACATATTTGAACACGTCTCCCGATCACATGGTTGATCATACTCTAGGTTCCACATGCATGTTTTAGCTGAAGGAAGAATACCTTAAACCTGGGTAGTTGAAACCCGTGTAACGGGTACCATGCAATATGACTTCAAAGGCTCTTCATTTGCTCACCGAACCTCTCCAATCCTATCACTGCTGCGTTTATGTCCCTGTACACATGCTTGATTCTCTTTCGGAGACATAGCAATCCATAGGTTTTAAGATACTTAAGAGTCAGGTACATTCTTAGGCGTTTAATATGGGGTGTTGAGTCCATTTCGTTGAGCAAGGAGTAGCTCTTGTCTATTCCATATTTGGCTTAAGGAACTTTATCTGTGCTCATTTCAATCTCTGGTTTTATGCAGCACCCCAACTCACCTTTACCCTTAAACAAGCATAAGTTGGTTTTCTAAATTTGAGACCCTGTTCTGTTCTGTAATTCAGTTCCTGTGTAGCCAAGTTTACATTCCGTGTATTAGTGATATCTTATGATGTTTCTTTTTCTGTGTGACTTATTTCAGTTAGAATCATCGTACCTGAATCCACTCATTGTGCTGCTACGGGCCTGATGACATAGATTTCACTGCTGAGTGATACTGCATTGTACGTAAGTACCACAAGTTCTTTACCCATTTTTCACTTTCTGTGATATTGAACTTGTACGGTAAACGAGGTTCTTGTAAACAGAGGCGTCCCAAACATTGGGGTGGCTGTATCTTTTTGATTTTAATTTCCCTAAGCTATAGGACCATAAGTGGAAATGCCCTAGGCTCTGTTGCTTTGTTTTTTAGATGTTTCAGGAAACACCATACACTTCTCCCGAGTGTCTGTTGGCAATTTACATCCCGCCCATCAGCATAACAAGGCTCTCAGTTCTCCATGGCCTGTCCTGACTTTCTGGATTTTACACTTTTTTCAGATGGCCCTTTTGACCGGGGGGAATTGAGACTTCATTGTAGTGCATATTTCCTTTGCAAGCTTGCTTGGTTGGCCAAAAAGGGCGTATGCGTTTTTTCCTGAATATATTCAGGAAAAAACGCATACGCCCTTTTTGGCCAAGTGCATCATTGTGGACGTTCTGCCTCTTTTCCTATGCTTTCAATGCAATTCCAGTCTACCTCCTGAAATCGGTTTCCTGCAATTCTGCCCCGCTTTCAAGTCCTCTTGGCAGCCTTACTTCAGTACATTTTTGGACGATAGTTGTCATTTATAACTCTGCAGGTTTGTGAATTACAGTGCCCCTGAGCTCCTTTCTTCAACTCGTTTTCTTGTGAGCTGGCCGCAACACCGCAGGATGGCTTCAGGCCCTAATCTGGTTCCGGCACGGCACGCTGAGCCTTTGGTTATTTCCTCTTCCTGGTGGGAAATGAGAGTTAAATTTGCCCGTCCAGACACCTCCAGCTAGTCTCTCATTGGTTCTCGCTATTCCTGTTCATCTTCCGCAGAAATTGCAAACTGGGCCAAACAGGAGGTTAAAGGGACTGACTCTCCAAGTCGGGAGAGTGTTAGTAAAGCGTCTGGAATGTTGCACCCTTGTACCAGGGTACGAAAACTGAGACATATTTGAACACGTCTCCCGATCACATGGTTGATCATACTCTAGGTTCCACATGCATGTTTTAGCTGAAGGAAGAATACCTTAAACCTGGGTAGTTGAAACCCGTGGAATGGGTACCATGCAATATGACTTCAAAGGGTCTTCATTTGCTCACCGAACCTCTCCAATCCTATCACTGCTGTGTTTATGTCCCTGTACACATGCTTGATTCTCTTTCGGAGACATAGCAATCCATAGGTTTTAAGATACTTAAGAGTCAGGTACATTCTTAGGCGTTTAATATGCGGTGTTGAGTCCATTTCGTTGAGCAAGGAGTAGCTCTTGTCTATTCCATATTTGGCTTAAGGAACTTTATCTGTGCTCATTTCAATCTCTGGTTTTATGCAGCACCCCAACTCACCTTTACCCTTAAACAAGCATAAGTTGGTTTTCTAAATTTGAGACCCTGTTCTGTTCTGTAATTCAGTTCCTGTGTAGCCAAGTTTACATTCCGTGTATTACTGATATCTTATGATGTTTCTTTTTCTGTGTGACTTATTTCAGTTAGAATCATCGTACCTGAATCCACTCATTGTGCTGCTACGGGCCTGATGACATAGATTTCACTGCTGAGTGATACTGCATTGTACGTAAGTACCACAAGTTCTTTATCCATTTTTCACTTTCTGTGATATTGAACTTGTACGGTAAACGAGGTTCTTGTAAACAGAGGCGTCCCAAACATTGGGGTGGCTGTATCTTTTTGATTTTAATTTCCCTAAGCTATAGGACCATAAGTGGAAGTGCCCTAGGCTCTGTTGCTTTGTTTTTTAGATGTTTCAGGAAACACCATACACTTCTCCCGAGTGTCTGTTGGCAATTTACATCCCGCCCATCAGCATAACAAGGCTCCCAGTTCTCCATGGCCTGTCCTGCCTTGCTGGATTTTACACTTTTTTCAGATGGCCCTTTTGACCGGGGGGAAGTGAGACTTCATTGTAGTGCAGATTTCCTTTGCAAGCTTGCTTGGTTGGCCAAAAAGGGCGTATGCGTTTTTTCCTGAATATATTCAGGAAAAAACGCATACGCCCTTTTTGGCCAAGTGCATCATTGTGGACGTTCTGCCTCTTTTCCTATGCTTTCAATGCAATTCCAGTCTACCTCCTGAAATCGGTTTCCTGCAATTCTGCCCCGCTTTCAAGTCCTCTTGGCAGCCTTACTTCAGTATATTTTTGGACGATAGTTGTCATTTATAACTCTGCAGGTTTGTGAATTACAGTGCCCCTGAGCTCCTTTCTTCAACTCGTTTTCTTGTGAGCTGGCCGCAACACCGCAGGATGGCTTCAGGCCCTAATCTGGTTCCGGCACGGCACGCTGAGCCTTTGGTTATTTCCTCTTCCTGGTGGGAAATGAGAGTTAAATTTGCCCGTCCAGACACCTCCAGCTAGTCTCTCATTGGTTCTCGCTATTCCTGTTCATCTTCCGCAGAAATTGCAAACTGGGCCAAACAGGAGGTTAAAGGGACTGACTCTCCAAGTCGGGAGAGTGTTAGTAAAGCGTCTGGAATGTTGCACCCGAGTACCAGGGTACGAAAACTGAGACATATTTGAACACGTCTCCCGATCACATGGTTGATCACACTCTAGGTTCCACATGCATGTTTTAGCTGAAGGAAGAATACCTTAAACCTGGGTAGTTGAAACCCGTGGAATGGGTACCATGCAATATGACTTCAAAGGGTCTTCATTTGCTCACCGAACCTCTCCAATCCTATCACTGCTGCGTTTATGTCCCTGTACACATGCTTGATTCTCTTTCGGAGACATAGCAATCCATAGGTTTTAAGATACTTAAGAGTCAGGTACATTCTTAGGCGTTTAATATGCGGTGTTGAGTCCATTTCGTTGAGCAAGGAGTAGCTCTTGTCTATTCCATATTTGGCTTAAGGAACTTTATCTGTGCTCATTTCAATCTCTGGTTTTATGCAGCACCCCAACTCACCTTTACCCTTAAACAAGCATAAGTTGGTTTTCTAAATTTGAGACCCTGTTCTGTTCTGTAATTCAGTTCCTGTGTAGCCAAGTTTACATTCCGTGTATTACTGATATCTTATGATGTTTCTTTTTCTGTGTGACTTATTTCAGTTAGAATCATCGTACCTGAATCCACTCATTGTGCTGCTACGGGCCTGATGACATAGATTTCACTGCTGAGTGATACTGCATTGTACGTAAGTACCACAAGTTCTTTACCCATTTTTCACTTTCTGTGATATTGAACTTGTACGGTAAACGAGGTTCTTGTAAACAGAGGCGTCCCAAACATTGGGGTGGCTGTATCTTTTTGATTTTAATTTCCCTAAGCTATAGGACCATAAGTGGAAGTGCCCTAGGCTCTGTTGCTTTGTTTTTTAGATGTTTCAGGAAACACCATACACTTCTCCCGGGTGTCTGTTGGCTATTTACATCCCGCCCATCAGCATAACAAGGCTCTCAGTTCTCCATGGCCTGTCCTGACTTTCTGGATTTTACACTTTTTTCAGATGGCCCTTTTGACCGGGGGGAATTGAGACTTCATTGTAGTGCAGATTTCCTTTGCAAGCTTGCTTGGTTGGCCAAAAAGGGCGTATGCGTTTTTTCCTGAATATATTCAGGAAAAAACGCATACGCCCTTTTTGGCCAAGTGCATCATTGTGGACGTTCTGCCTCTTTTCCTATGCTTTCAATGCAATTCCAGTCTACCTCCTGAAATCGGTTTCCTGCAATTCTGCCCCGCTTTCAAGTCCTCTTGGCAGCCTTACTTCAGTACATTTTTGGACGATAGTTGTCATTTATAACTCTGCAGGTTTGTGAATTACAGTGCCCCTGAGCTCCTTTCTTCAACTCGTTTTCTTGTGAGCTGGCCGCAACACCGCAGGATGGCTTCAGGCCCTAATCTGGTTCCGGCACGGCACGCTGAGCCTTTGGTTATTTCCTCTTCCTGGTGGGAAATGAGAGTTAAATTTGCCCGTCCAGACACCTCCAGCTAGTCTCTCATTGGTTCTCGCTATTCCTGTTCATCTTCCGCAGAAATTGCAAACTGGGCCAAACAGGAGGTTAAAGGGACTGACTCTCCAAGTCGGGAGAGTGTTAGTAAAGCGTCTGGAATGTTGCACCCTTGTACCAGGGTACGAAAAGTGAGACATATTTGAACACGTCTCCCGATCACATGGTTGATCATACTCTAGGTTCCACATGCATGTTTTAGCTGAAGGAAGAATACCTTAAACCTGGGTAGTTGAAACCCGTGGAATGGGTACCATGCAATATGACTTCAAAGGGTCTTCATTTGCTCACCGAACCTCTCCAATCCTATCACTGCTGTGTTTATGTCCCTGTACACATGCTTGATTCTCTTTCGGAGACATAGCAATCCATAGGTTTTAAGATACTTAAGAGTCAGGTACATTCTTAGGCGTTTAATATGCGGTGTTGAGTCCATTTCGTTGAGCAAGGAGTAGCTCTTGTCTATTCCATATTTGGCTTAAGGAACTTTATCTGTGCTCATTTCAATCTCTGGTTTTATGCAGCACCCCAACTCACCTTTACCCTTAAACAAGCATAAGTTGGTTTTCTAAATTTGAGACCCTGTTCTGTTCTGTAATTCAGTTCCTGTGTAGCCAAGTTTACATTCCGTGTATTACTGATATCTTATGATGTTTCTTTTTCTGTGTGACTTATTTCAGTTAGAATCATCATACCTGAATCCACTCATTGTGCTGCTAAGGGCCTGATGACATAGATTTCATTGCTGAGTGATATTGCTTTGTAAGTAAATACCACAGCTTCTTTATCCATTTTTCACTTTCTGCGATGTTGAACTTGTACTGTAAACGAGGTTCTTGTAAACAGAGGCGTCCCAAACTTTGGAGTGGCTGTGTCTTTTTGATTTTAATTTCCCTAAGCTATAGGACCATAAGTGGAAGTGCCCTAGGCTCTGTTGCTTTGTTTTTTAGATGTTTCAGGAAACACCATACACTTCTCCCGAGTGTCTGCTGGCAATTTACATCCCGCCCATCAGCATAACAAGGCTCCCAGTTCTCCATGGCCTGTCCTGCCTTTCTGGATTTTACACTTTTTTCAGATGGCCCTTTTGACCAGGGGGAAGTGAGACTTCATTGTAGTGCAGATTTCCTTTGCAAGCTTGCTTGGTTGGCCAAAAAGGGCGTATGCGTTTTTTCCTGAATATATTCAGGAAAAAACGCATACGCCCTTTTTGGCCAAGTGCATCATTGTGGACGTTCTGCCTCTTTTCCTATGCTTTCAATGCAATTCCAGTCTACCTCCTGAAATCGGTTTCCTGCAATTCTGCCCCGCTTTCAAGTCCTCTTGGCAGCCTTACTTCAGTATATTTTTGGACGATAGCTGTCATTTATAACTCTGCAGGTTTGTGAATTACAGTGCCCCTGAGCTCCTTTCTTCAACTCGATTTCTTGTGAGCTGGCCGCAACACCGCAGGATGGCTTCAGGCCCTAATCTGGTTCCGGCACGGCACGCTGAGCCTTTGGTTATTTCCTCTTCCTGGTGGGAAATGAGAGTTAAATTTGCCCGTCCAGACACCTCCAGCTAGTCTCTCATTGGTTCTCCCTATTGCTGTTCATCTTCCGCAGAAATTGCAAACTGGGCCAAACAGGATGTTAAAGGCGCTGACTCTCCAAGTGGGGAGAGTGTTAGTAAAGCGTCTGGAATGTTGCACCCGAGTACCAGGGGAGGAAAACTGAGACATATTTGAACACGTCTCCCGTTCACACGGTTGATCATACTCTGGGTTCCATATGCATGTTTTAACTGAAGGAAGAATACCTTAAACCTGGGTAGTTGAAACCCGTGGAATGGGTACCATGCAATATGACTTCAAAGGGTCTTCATTTGCTCACCGAACCCCTCCAATCCTATCACTGCTGCGTTTATGTCCCTGTACACATGCTTGATTCTCTTTCGGAGACATAGCAATCCATAGGTTTTAAGATACTTACTAGTCAGGTACATTCTTAGGCGTTTAATATGCGGTGTTGAGTCCATTTCGTTGAGCAAGGAGTAGCTCTTGTCTATTCCATATTTGGCTTAAGGAACTTTATCTGTGCTCATTTCAATCTCTGGTTTTATGCAGCACCCCAACTCACCTTTACCCTTAAGCAAGCATAAGTTGGTTTTCTAAATTTGAGACCCTGTTCTGTTCTGTAATTCAGTTCCTGTGTAGCCAAGTTTACATTCCGTGTATTACTGATACCTTATGATGTTTCTTTTTCTGTGTGACTTATTTCAGTTAGAATCATCATACCTGAATCCACTCATTGTGCTGCTAAGGGCCTGATGACATAGATTTCATTGCTGAGTGATATTGCTTTGCAAGTAAATACCACAATTTCTTTATCCATTTTTCACTTTCTGCGATGTTGAACTTGTACTGTAAATGAGGTTCTTGTAAACAGAGGCGTCCCAAACTTTGGGGTGGCCGTGTCTTTTTGATTTTAATTTCCCTAAGCTATAGGACCATAAGTGGAAGTGCCCTAGGCTCTGTTGCTTTGTTTCTTAGATGTTTCAGGAAACACCATACACTTCTCCCGAGTGTCTGTTGGCAATTTACATCCCGCCCATCAGCATAACAAGGCTCCCAGTTCTCCATGGCCTGTCCTGCCTTTCTGGATTTTACACTTTTTTCAGATGGCCCTTTTGACCAGGGGGAAGTGAGACTTTATTGTAGTGCAGATTTCCTTTGCAAGCTTGCTTGGTTGGCCAAAAAGGGCGTATGCGTTTTTTCCTGAATATATTCAGGAAAAAACGCATACGCCCTTTTTGGCCAAGTGCATCATTGTGGACGTTCTGCCTCTTTTCCTATGCTTTCAATGCAATTCCAGTCTACCTCCTGAAATCGGTTTCCTGCAATTCTGCCCCGCTTTCAAGTCCTCTTGGCAGCCTTACTTCAGTATATTTTTGGACGATAGTTGTCATTTATAACTCTGCAGGTTTGTGAATTACAGTGCCCCTGAGCTCCTTTCTTCAACTCGTTTTCTTGTGAGCTGGCCGCAACACCGCAGGATGGCTTCAGGCCCTAATCTGGTTCCGGCACGGCACGCTGAGCCTTTGGTTATTTCCTCTTCCTGGTGGGAAATGAGAGTTAAATTTGCCCGTCCAGACACCTCCAGCTAGTCTCTCATTGGTTCTCGCTATTCCTGTTCATCTTCCGCAGAAATTGCAAACTGGGCCAAACAGGAGGTTAAAGGGACTGACTCTCCAAGTCGGGAGAGTGTTAGTAAAGCGTCTGGAATGTTGCACCCGAGTACCAGCGTACGAAAACTGAGACATATTTGAACACGTCTCCCGATCACATGGTTGATCATACTCTAGGTTCCACATGCATGTTTTAGCTGAAGGAAGAATACCTTAAACCTGGGTAGTTGAAACCCGTGGAATGGGTACCATGCAATATGACTTCAAAGGGTCTTCATTTGCTCACCGAACCTCTCCAATCCTATCACTGCTGCGTTTATGTCCCTGTACACATGCTTGATTCTCTTTCGGAGACATAGCAATCCATAGGTTTTAAGATACTTAAGAGTCAGGTACATTCTTAGGCGTTTAATATGCGGTGTTGAGTCCATTTCGTTGAGCAAGGAGTAGCTCTTGTCTATTCCATATTTGGCTTAAGGAACTTTATCTGTGCTCATTTCAATCTCTGGTTTTATGCAGCACCCCAACTCACCTTTACCCTTAAACAAGCATAAGTTGGTTTTCTAAATTTGAGACCCTGTTCTGTTCTGTAATTCAGTTCCTGTGTAGCCAAGTTTACATTCCGTGTATTACTGATATCGTATGATGTTTCTTTTTCTGTGTGACTTATTTCAGTTAGAATCATCGTACCTGAATCCACTCATTGTGCTGCTACGGGCCTGATGACATAGATTTCACTGCTGAGTGATACTGCATTGTACGTAAGTACCACAAGTTCTTTATCCATTTTTCACTTTCTGTGATATTGAACTTGTACGGTAAACGAGGTTCTTGTAAACAGAGGCGTCCCAAACATTGGGGTGGCTGTATCTTTTTGATTTTAATTTCCCTAAGCTATAGGACCATAAGTGGAAGTGCCCTAGGCTCTGTTGCTTTGTTTTTTAGATGTTTCAGGAAACACCATACACTTCTCCCGAGTGTCTGTTGGCAATTTACATCCCGCCCATCAGCATAACAAGGCTCCCAGTTCTCCATGGCCTGTCCTGCCTTGCTGGATTTTACACTTTTCTCAGATGGCCCTTTTGACCGGGGGGAAGTGAGACTTCATTGTAGTGCAGATTTCCTTTGCAAGCTTGCTTGGTTGGCCAAAAAGGACGTATGCGTTTTTTCCTGAATATATTCAGGAAAAAACGCATACGCCCTTTTTGGCCAAGTGCATCATTGTGGACGTTCTGCCTCTTTTCCTATGCTTTCAATGCAATTCCAGTCTACCTCCTGAAATCGGTTTCCTGCAATTCTGCCCCGCTTTCAAGTCCTCTTGGCAGCCTTACTTCAGTATATTTTTGGACGATAGTTGTCATTTATAACTCTGCAGGTTTGTGAATTACAGTGCCCCTGAGCTCCTTTCTTCAACTCGTTTTCTTGTGAGCTGGCCGCAACACCGCAGGATGGCTTCAGGCCCTAATCTGGTTCCGGCACGGCACGCTGAGCCTTTGGTTATTTCCTCTTCCTGGTGGGAAATGAGAGTTAAATTTGCCCGTCCAGACACCTCCGGCTAGTCTCTGATTGGTTCTCGCTATTCCTGTTCATCTTCCGCAGAAATTGCAAACTGGGCCAAACAGGAGGTTAAAGGGACTGACTCTCCAAGTCGGGAGAGTGTTAGTAAAGCGTCTGGAATGTTGCACCCGAGTACCAGGGTACGAAAACTGAGACATATTTGAACACGTCTCCCGATCACATGGTTGATCATACTCTAGGTTCCACATGCATGTTTTAGCTGAAGGAAGAATACCTTAAACCTGGGTAGTTGAAACCCGTGGAATGGGTACCATGCAATATGACTTCAAAGGCTCTTCATTTGCTCACCGAACCTCTCCAATCCTATCACTGCTGCGTTTATGTCCCTGTACACATGCTTGATTCTCTTTCGGAGACATAGCAATCCATAGGTTTTAAGATACTTAAGAGTCAGGTACATTCTTAGGCGTTTAATATGCGGTGTTGAGTCCATTTCGTTGAGCAAGGAGTAGCTCTTGTCTATTCCATATTTGGCTTAAGGAACTTTATCTGTGCTCATTTCAATCTCTGGTTTTATGCAGCACCCCAACTCACCTTTACCCTTAAACAAGCATTAGTTGGTTTTCTAAATTTGAGACCCTGTTCTGTTCTGTAATTCAGTTCCTGTGTAGCCAAGTTTACATTCCGTGTATTACTGATATCGTATGATGTTTCTTTTTCTGTGTGACTTATTTCAGTTAGAATCATCGTACCTGAATCCACTCATTGTGCTGCTACGGGCCTGATGACATAGATTTCACTGCTGAGTGATACTGCATTGTACGTAAGTACCACAAGTTCTTTATCCATTTTTCACTTTCTGTGATATTGAACTTGTACGGTAAACGAGGTTCTTGTAAACAGAGGCGTCCCAAACATTGGGGTGGCCGTATCTTTTTGATTTTAATTTCCCTAAGCTATAGGACCATAAGTGGAAGTGCCCTAGGCTCTGTTGCTTTGTTTTTTAGATGTTTCAGGAAACACCATACACTTCTCCCGAGTGTCTGTTGGCAATTTACATCCCGCCCATCAGCATAACAAGGCTCCCAGTTCTCCATGGCCTGTCCTGCCTTTCTGGATTTTACACTTTGTTCAGATGACCCTTTTGACCGGGGGGAAGTGAGACTTCATTGTAGTGCAGATTTCCTTTGCAAGCTTGCTTGGTTGGCCAAAAAGGGCGTATGCGTTTTTTCCTGAATATATTCAGGAAAAAACGCATACGCCCTTTTTGGCCAAGTGCATCATTGTGGACGTTCTGCCTCTTTTCCTATGCTTTCAATGCAATTCCAGTCTACCTCCTGAAATCGGTTTCCTGCAATTCTGCCCCGCTTTCAAGTCCTCTTGGCAGCCTTACTTCAGTATATTTTTGGACGATAGTTGTCATTTATAACTCTGCAGGTTTGTGAATTACAGTGCCCCTGAGCTCCTTTCTTCAACTCGTTTTCTTGTGAGCTGGCCGCAACACCGCAGGATGGCTTCAGGCCCTAATCTGGTTCCGGCACGGCACGCTGAGCCTTTGGTTCTTTCCTCTTCCTGGTGGGAAATGAGAGTTAAATTTGCCCGTCCAGACACCTCCAGCTAGTCTCTCATTGGTTCTCGCTATTCCTGTTCATCTTCCGCAGAAATTGCAAACTGGGCCAAACAGGAGGTTAAAGGGACTGACTCTCCAAGTCGGGAGAGCGTTAGTAAAGCGTCTGGAATGTTGCACCCGAGTACCAGGGTACGAAAACTGAGACATATTTGAACACGTCTCCCGATCACATGGTTGATCATACTCTAGGTTCCACATGCATGTTTTAGCTGAAGGAAGAATACCTTAAACCTGGGTAGTTGAAACCCGTGGAATGGGTACCATGCAATATGACTTCAAAGGGTCTTCATTTGCTCACCGAACCTCTCCAATCCTATCACTGCTGCGTTTATGTCCCTGTACACATGCTTGATTCTCTTTCGGAGACATAGCAATCCATAGGTTTTAAGATACTTAAGAGTCAGGTACATTCTTAGGCGTTTAATATGCGGTGTTGAGTCCATTTCGTTGAGCAAGGAGTAGCTCTTGTCTATTCCATATTTGGCTTAAGGAACTTTATCTGTGCTCATTTCAATCTCTGGTTTTATGCAGCACCCCAACTCACCTTTACCCTTAAACAAGCATAAGTTGGTTTTCTAAATTTGAGACCCTGTTCTGTTCTGTAATTCAGTTCCTGTGTAGCCAAGTTTACATTCCGTGTATTACTGATATCGTATGATGTTTCTTTTTCTGTGTGACTTATTTCAGTTAGAATCATCGTACCTGAATCCACTCATTGTGCTGCTACGGGCCTGATGACATAGATTTCACTGCTGAGTGATACTGCATTGTACGTAAGTACCACAAGTTCTTTATCCATTTTTCACTTTCTGTGATATTGAACTTGTACGGTAAACGAGGTTCTTGTAAACAGAGGCGTCCCAAACATTGGGGTGGCTGTATCTTTTTGATTTTAATTTCCCTAAGCTATAGGACCATAAGTGGAAGTGCCCTAGGCTCTGTTGCTTTGTTTTTTAGATGTTTCAGGAAACACCATACACTTCTCCCGAGTGTCTGTTGGCAATTTACATCCCGCCCATCAGCATAACAAGGCTCCCAGTTCTCCATGGCCTGTCCTGCCTTTCTGGATTTTACACTTTTTTCAGATGGCCCTTTTGACCGGGGGGAAGTGAGACTTCATTGTAGTGCAGATTTCCTTTGCAAGCTTGCTTGGTTGGCCAAAAAGGGCGTATGCGTTTTTTCCTGAATATATTCAGGAAAAAACGCATACGCCCTTTTTGGCCAAGTGCATCATTGTGGACGTTCTGCCTCTTTTCCTATGCTTTCAATGCAATTCCAGTCTACCTCCTGAAATCGGTTTCCTGCAATTCTGCCCCGCTTTCAAGTCCTCTTGGCAGCCTTACTTCAGTATATTTTTGGACGATAGTTGTCATTTATAACTCTGCAGGTTTGTGAATTACAGTGCCCCTGAGCTCCTTTCTTCAACTCGCTTTCTTGTGAGCTGGCCGCAACACCGCAGGATGGCTTCAGGCCCTAATCTGGTTCCGGCACGGCACGCTGAGCCTTTGGTTATTTCCTCTTCCTGGTGGGAAATGAGAGTTAAATTTGCCCGTGCAGACACCTCCAGCTAGTCTCTCATTGGTTCTCGCTATTCCTGTTCATCTTCCGCAGAAATTGCAAACTGGGCCAAACAGGAGGTTAAAGGGACTGACTCTCCAAGTCGGGAGAGTGTTAGTAAAGCGTCTGGAATGTTGCACCCTTGTACCAGGGTACGAAAACTGAGACATATTTGAACACGTCTCCCGATCACATGGTTGATCATACTCTAGGTTCCACATGCATGTTTTAGCTGAAGGAAGAATACCTTAAACCTGGGTAGTTGAAACCCGTGGAATGGGTACCATGCAATATGACTTCAAAGGGTCTTCATTTGCTCACCGAACCTCTCCAATCCTATCACTGCTGCGTTTATGTCCCTGTACACATGCTTGATTCTCTTTCGGAGACATAGCAATCCATAGGTTTTAAGATACTTAAGAGTCAGGTACATTCTCAGGCGTTTAATATGCGGTGTTGAGTCCATTTCGTTGAGCAAGGAGTAGCTCTTGTCTATTCCATATTTGGCTTAAGGAACTTTATCTGTGCTCATTTCAATCTCTGGTTTTATGCAGCACCCCAACTCACCTTTACCCTTAAACAAGCATAAGTTGGTTTTCTAAATTTGAGACCCTGTTCTGTTCTGTAATTCAGTTCCTGTGTAGCCAAGTTTACATTCCGTGTATTACTGATATCGTATGATGTTTCTTTTTCTGTGTGACTTATTTCAGTTAGAATCATCGTACCTGAATCCACTCATTGTGCTGCTACGGGCCTGATGACATAGATTTCACTGCTGAGTGATACTGCATTGTACGTAAGTACCACAAGTTCTTTATCCATTTTTCACTTTCTGTGATATTGAACTTGTACGGTAAACGAGGTTCTTGTAAACAGAGGCGTCCCAAACATTGGGGTGGCTGTATCTTTTTGATTTTAATTTCCCTAAGCTATAGGACCATAAGTGGAAGTGCCCTAGGCTCTGTTGCTTTGTTTTTTAGATGTTTCAGGAAACACCATACACTTCTCCCGAGTGTCTGTTGGCAATTTACATCCCGCCCATCAGCATAACAAGGCTCCCAGTTCTCCATGGCCTGTCCTGCCTTTCTGGATTTTACACTTTTCTCAGATGGCCCTTTTGACCGGGGGGAAGTGAGACTTCATTGTAGTGCAGATTTCCTTTGCAAGCTTGCTTGGTTGGCCAAAAAGGGCGTATGCGTTTTTTCCTGAATATATTCAGGAAAAAACGCATACGCCCTTTTTGGCCAAGTGCATCATTGTGGACGTTCTGCCTCTTTTCCTATGCTTTCAATGCAATTCCAGTCTACCTCCTGAAATCGGTTTCCTGCAATTCTGCCCCGCTTTCAAGTCCTCTTGGCAGCCTTACTTCAGTATATTTTTGGACGATAGTTGTCATTTATAACTCTGCAGGTTTGTGAATTACAGTGCCCCTGAGCTCCTTTCTTCAACTCGCTTTCTTGTGAGCTGGCCGCAACACCGCAGGATGGCTTCAGGCCCTAATCTGGTTGCGGCACGGCACGCTGAGCCTTTGGTTATTTCCTCTTCCTGGTGGGAAATGAGAGTTAAACTTGCCCGTCCAGACACCTCCAGCTAGTCTCTCATTGGTTCTCGCTATTCCTGTTCATCTTCCGCAGAAATTGCAAACTGGGCCAAACAGGAGGTTAAAGGGACTGACTCTCCAAGTCGGGAGAGTGTTAGTAAAGCGTCTGGAATGTTGCACCCTTGTACCAGGGTACGAAAACTGAGACATATTTGAACACGTCTCCCGATCACATGGTTGATCATACTCTAGGTTCCACATGCATGTTTTAGCTGAAGGAAGAATACCTTAAACCTGGGTAGTTGAAACCCGTGGAATGGGTACCATGCAATATGACTTCAAAGGGTCTTCATTTGCTCACCGAACCTCTCCAATCCTATCACTGCTGCGTTTATGTCCCTGTACACATGCTTGATTCTCTTTCGGAGACATAGCAATCCATAGGTTTTAAGATACTTAAGAGTCAGGTACATTCTCAGGCGTTTAATATGCGGTGTTGAGTCCATTTCGTTGAGCAAGGAGTAGCTCTTGTCTATTCCATATTTGGCTTAAGGAACTTTATCTGTGCTCATTTCAATCTCTGGTTTTATGCAGCACCCCAACTCACCTTTACCCTTAAACAAGCATAAGTTGGTTTTCTAAATTTGAGACCCTGTTCTGTTCTGTAATTCAGTTCCTGTGTAGCCAAGTTTACATTCCGTGTATTACTGATATCTTATGATGTTTCTTTTTCTGTGTGACTTATTTCAGTTAGAATCATCGTACCTGAATCCACTCATTGTGCTGCTACGGGCCTGATGACATAGATTTCACTGCTGAGTGATACTGCATTGTACGTAAGTACCACAAGTTCTTTATCCATTTTTCACTTTCTGTGATATTGAACTTGTACGGTAAACGAGGTTCTTGTAAACAGAGGCGTCCCAAACATTGGGGTGGCCGTATCTTTTTGATTTTAATTTCCCTAAGCTATAGGACCATAAGTGGAAGTGCCCTAGGCTCTGTTGCTTTGTTTTTTAGATGTTTCAGGAAACACCATACACTTCTCCCGAGTGTCTGTTGGCAATTTACATCCCGCCCATCAGCATAACAAGGCTCCCAGTTCTCCATGGCCTGTCCTGCCTTTCTGGATTTTACACTTTTTTCAGATGGCCCTTTTGACCGGGGGGAAGTGAGACTTCATTGTAGTGCAGATTTCCTTTGCAAGCTTGCTTGGTTGGCCAAAAAGGGCGTATGCGTTTTTTCCTGAATATATTCAGGAAAAAACGCATACGCCCTTTTTGGCCAAGTGCATCATTGTGGACGTTCTGCCTCTTTTCCTATGCTTTCAATGCAATTCCAGTCAACCTCCTGAAATCGGTTTCCTGCAATTCTGCCCCGCTTTCAAGTCCTCTTGGCAGCCTTACTTCAGTATATTTTTGGACGATAGTTGTCATTTATAACTCTGCAGGTTTGTGAATTACAGTGCCCCTGAGCTCCTTTCTTCAACTCGTTTTCTTGTGAGCTGGCCGCAACACCGCAGGATGGCTTCAGGCCCTAATCTGGTTCCGGCACGGCACGCTGAGCCTTTGGTTATTTCCTCTTCCTGGTGGGAAATGAGAGTTAAATTTGCCCGTCCAGACACCTCCAGCTAGTCTCTCATTGGTTCTCGCTATTCCTGTTCATGTTCCGCAGAAATTGCAAACTGTGCCAAACAGGAGGTTAAAGGGACTGACTCTCCAAGTCGGGAGAGTGTTAGTAAAGCGTCTGGAATGTTGCACCCGAGTACCAGGGTACGAAAACTGAGACATATTTGAACACGTCTCCCAATTACATGGTTGATCATACTCTAGGTTCCACATGCATGTTTTAGCTGAAGGAAGAATACCTTAAACCTGGGTAGTTGAAACCCGTGGAATGGGTACCATGCAATATGACTTCAAAGGGTCTTCATTTGCTCACCGAACCTCTCCAATCCTATCACTGCTGCGTTTATGTCCCTGTACACATGCTTGATTCTCTTTCGGAGACATAGCAATCCATAGGTTTTAAGATACTTAAGAGTCAGGTACATTCTTAGGCGTTTAATATGCGGTGTTGAGTCCATTTCGTTGAGCAAGGAGTAGCTCTTGTCTATTCCATATTTGGCTTAAGGAACTTTATCTGTGCTCATTTCAATCTCTGGTTTTATGCAGCACCCCAACTCACCTTTACCCTTAAACAAGCATAAGTTGGTTTTCTAAATTTGAGACCCTGTTCTGTTCTGTAATTCAGTTCCTGTGTAGCCAAGTTTACATTCCGTGTATTAGTGATATCTTATGATGTTTCTTTTTCTGTGTGACTTATTTCAGTTAGAATCATCGTACCTGAATCCACTCATTGTGCTGCTACGGGCCTGATGACATAGATTTCACTGCTGAGTGATACTGCATTGTACGTAAGTACCACAAGTTCTTTATCCATTTTTCACTTTCTGTGATATTGAACTTGTACGGTAAACGAGGTTCTTGTAAACAGAGGCGTCCCAAACATTGGGGTGGCTGTATCTTTTTGATTTTAATTTCCCTAAGCTATAGGACCATAAGTGGAAGTGCCCTAGGCTCTGTTGCTTTGTTTTTTAGATGTTTCAGGAAACACCATACACTTCTCCCGAGTGTCTGTTGGCAATTTACATCCCGCCCATCAGCATAACAAGGCTCCCAGTTCTCCATGGCCTGTCCTGCCTTTCTGGATTTTACACTTTTCTCAGATGGCCCTTTTGACCGGGGGGAAGTGAGACTTCATTGTAGTGCAGATTTCCTTTGCAAGCTTGCTTGGTTGGCCAAAAAGGGCGTATGCGTTTTTTCCTGAATATATTCAGGAAAAAACGCATACGCCCTTTTTGGCCAAGTGCATCATTGTGGACGTTCTGCCTCTTTTCCTATGCTTTCAATGCAATTCCAGTCTACCTCCTGAAATCGGTTTCCTGCAATTCTGCCCCGCTTTCAAGTCCTCTTGGCAGCCTTACTTCAGTATATTTTTGGACGATAGTTGTCATTTATAACTCTGCAGGTTTGTGAATTACAGTGCCCCTGAGCTCCTTTCTTCAACTCGTTTTCTTGTGAGCTGGCCGCAACACCGCAGGATGGCTTCAGGCCCTAATCTGGTTCCAGCACGGCACGCTGAGCCTTTGGTTATTTCCTCTTCCTGGTGGGAAATGAGAGTTAAATTTGCCCGTCCAGACACCTCCAGCTAGTCTCTCATTGGTTCTCGCTATTCCTGTTCATCTTCCGCAGAAATTGCAAACTGGGCCAAACAGGAGGTTAAAGGGACTGACTCTCCAAGTCGGGAGAGTGTTAGTAAAGCGTCTGGAATGTTGCACCCGAGTACCAGGGTACGAAAACTGAGACATATTTGAACACGTCTCCCGATCACATGGTTGATCATACTCTAGGTTCCACATGCATGTTTTAGCTGAAGGAAGAATACCTTAAACCTGGGTAGTTGAAACCCGTGGAATGGGTACCATGCAATATGACTTCAAAGGGTCTTCATTTGCTCACCGAACCTCTCCAATCCTATCACTGCCGCGTTTATGTCCCTGTACACATGCTTGATTCTCTTTCGGAGACATAGCAATCCATAGGTTTTAAGATACTTAAGAGTCAGGTACATTCTTAGGCGTTTAATATGCGGTGTTGAGTCCATTTCGTTGAGCAAGGAGTAGCTCTTGTCTATTCCATATTTGGCTTAAGGAACTTTATCTGTGCTCATTTCAATCTCTGGTTTTATGCAGCACCCCAACTCACCTTTACCCTTAAACAAGCATAAGTTGGTTTTCTAAATTTGAGACCCTGTTCTGTTCTGTAATTCAGTTCCTGTGTAGCCAAGTTTACATTCCGTGTATTACTGATATCGTATGATGTTTCTTTTTCTGTGTGACTTATTTCAGTTAGAATCATCGTACCTGAATCCACTCATTGTGCTGCTACGGGCCTGATGACATAGATTTCACTGCTGAGTGATACTGCATTGTACGTAAGTACCACAAGTTCTTTATCCATTTTTCACTTTCTGTGATATTGAACTTGTACGGTAAACGAGGTTCTTGTAAACAGAGGCGTCCCAAACATTGGGGTGGCTGTATCTTTTTGATTTTAATTTCCCTAAGCTATAGGACCATAAGTGGAAGTGCCCTAGGCTCTGTTGCTTTGTTTTTTAGATGTTTCAGGAAACACCATACACTTCTCCCGAGTGTCTGTTGGCAATTTACATCCCGCCCATCAGCATAACAAGGCTCCCAGTTCTCCATGGCCTGTCCTGCCTTTCTGGATTTTACACTTTTTTCAGATGGCCCTTTTGACCGGGGGGAAGTGAGACTTCATTGTAGTGCAGATTTCCTTTGCAAGCTTGCTTGGTTGGCCAAAAAGGGCGTATGCGTTTTTTCCTGAATATATTCAGGAAAAAACGCATACGCACTTTTTGGCCAAGTGCATCATTGTGGACGTTCTGCCTCTTTTCCTATGCTTTCAATGCAATTCCAGTCTACCTCCTGAAATCGGTTTCCTGCAATTCTGCCCCGCTTTCAAGTCCTCTTGGCAGCCTTACTTCAGTATATTTTTGGACGATAGTTGTCATTTATAACTCTGCAGGTTTGTGAATTACAGTGCCCCTGAGCTCCTTTCTTCAACTCGTTTTCTTGTGAGCTGGCCGCAACACCGCAGGATGGCTTCAGGCCCTAATCTGGTTCCGGCACGGCACGCTGAGCCTTTGGTTCTTTCCTCTTCCTGGTGGGAAATGGGAGTTAAATTTGCCCGTCCAGACACCTCCAGCTAGTCTCTCATTGGTTCTCGCTATTCCTGTTCATCTTCCGCAGAAATTGCAAACTGGGCCAAACAGGAGGTTAAAGGGACTGACTCTCCAAGTCGGGAGAGTGTTAGTAAAGCGTCTGGAATGTTGCACCCGAGTACCAGGGTACGAAAACTGAGACATATTTGAACACGTCTCCCGATCACATGGTTGATCATACTCTAGGTTCCACATGCATGTTTTAGCTGAAGGAAGAATACCTTAAACCTGGGTAGTTGAAACCCGTGGAATGGGTACCATGCAATATGACTTCAAAGGGTCTTCATTTGCTCACCGAACCTCTCCAATCCTATCACTGCTGCGTTTATGTCCCTGTACACATGCTTGATTCTCTTTCGGAGACATAGCAATCCATAGGTTTTAAGATACTTAAGAGTCAGGTACATTCTTAGGCGTTTAATATGCGGTGTTGAGTCCATTTCGTTGAGCAAGGAGTAGCTCTTGTCTATTCCATATTTGGCTTAAGGAACTTTATCTGTGCTCATTTCAATCTCTGGTTTTATGCAGCACCCCAACTCACCTTTACCCTTAAACAAGCATAAGTTGGTTTTCTAAATTTGAGACCCTGTTCTGTTCTGTAATTCAGTTCCTGTGTAGCCAAGTTTACATTCCGTGTATTACTGATATCGTATGATGTTTCTTTTTCTGTGTGACTTATTTCAGTTAGAATCATCGTACCTGAATCCACTCATTGTGCTGCTACGGGCCTGATGACATAGATTTCACTGATGAGTGATACTGCATTGTACGTAAGTACCACAAGTTCTTTATCCATTTTTCACTTTCTGTGATATTGAACTTGTACGGTAAACGAGGTTCTTGTAAACAGAGGCGTCCCAAACATTGGGGTGGCTGTATCTTTTTGATTTTAATTTCCCTAAGCTATAGGACCATAAGTGGAAGTGCCCTAGGCTCTGTTGCTTTGTTTTTTAGATGTTTCAGGAAACACCATACACTTCTCCCGAGTGTCTGTTGGCAATTTACATCCCGCCCATCAGCATAACAAGGCTCCCAGTTCTCCATGGCCTGTCCTGCCTTTCTGGATTTTACACTTTTTTCAGATGGCCCTTTTGACCGGGGGGAAGTGAGACTTCATTGTAGTGCAGATTTCCTTTGCAAGCTTGCTTGGTTGGCCAAAAAGGGCGTATGCGTTTTTTCCTGAATATATTCAGGATAAAACGCATACGCCCTTTTTGGCCAAGTGCATCATTGTGGACGTTCTGCCTCTTTTCCTATGCTTTCAATGCAATTCCAGTCTACCTCCTGAAATCGGTTTCCTGCAATTCTGCCCCGCTTTCAAGTCCTCTTGGCAGCCTTACTTCAGTATATTTTTGGACGATAGTTGTCATTTATAACTCTGCAGGTTTGTGAATTACAGTGCCCCTGAGCTCCTTTCTTCAACTCGTTTTCTTGTGAGCTGGCCGCAACACCGCAGGATGGCTTCAGGCCCTAATCTGGTTCCGGCACGGCACGCTGAGCCTTTGGTTCTTTCCTCTTCCTGGTGGGAAATGGGAGTTAAATTTGCCCGTCCAGACACCTCCAGCTAGTCTCTCATTGGTTCTCGCTATTCCTGTTCATCTTCCGCAGAAATTGCAAACTGGGCCAAACAGGAGGTTAAAGGGACTGACTCTCCAAGTCGGGAGAGTGTTAGTAAAGCGTCTGGAATGTTGCACCCGAGTACCAGGGTACGAAAACTGAGACATATTTGAACACGTCTCCCGATCACATGGTTGATCATACTCTAGGTTCCACATGCATGTTTTAGCTGAAGGAAGAATACCTTAAACCTGGGTAGTTGAAACCCGTGGAATGGGTACCATGCAATATGACTTCAAAGGGTCTTCATTTGCTCACCGAACCTCTCCAATCCTATCACTGCCGCGTTTATGTCCCTGTACACATGCTTGATTCTCTTTCGGAGACATAGCAATCCATAGGTTTTAAGATACTTAAGAGTCAGGTACATTCTTAGGCGTTTAATATGCGGTGTTGAGTCCATTTCGTTGAGCAAGGAGTAGCTCTTGTCTATTCCATATTTGGCTTAAGGAACTTTATCTGTGCTCATTTCAATCTCTGGTTTTATGCAGCACCCCAACTCACCTTTACCCTTAAACAAGCATAAGTTGGTTTTCTAAATTTGAGACCCTGTTCTGTTCTGTAATTCAGTTCCTGTGTAGCCAAGTTTACATTCCGTGTATTACTGATATCGTATGATGTTTCTTTTTCTGTGTGACTTATTTCAGTTAGAATCATCGTACCTGAATCCACTCATTGTGCTGCTACGGGCCTGATGACATAGATTTCACTGCTGAGTGATACTGCATTGTACGTAAGTACCACAAGTTCTTTATCCATTTTTCACTTTCTGTGATATTGAACTTGTACGGTAAACGAGGTTCTTGTAAACAGAGGCGTCCCAAACATTGGGGTGGCTGTATCTTTTTGATTTTAATTTCCCTAAGCTATAGGACCATAAGTGGAAGTGCCCTAGGCTCTGTTGCTTTGTTTTTTAGATGTTTCAGGAAACACCATACACTTCTCCCGAGTGTCTGTTGGCAATTTACATCCCGCCCATCAGCATAACAAGGCTCCCAGTTCTCCATAGCCTGTCCTGCCTTGCTGGATTTTACACTTTTTTCAGATGGCCCTTTTGACCGGGGGGAAGTGAGACTTCATTGTAGTGCAGATTTCCTTTGCAAGCTTGCTTGGTTGGCCAAAAAGGGCGTATGCGTTTTTTCCTGAATATATTCAGGAAAAAACGCATACGCCCTTTTTGGCCAAGTGCATCATTGTGGACGTTCTGCCTCTTTTCCTATGCTTTCAATGCAATTCCAGTCTACCTCCTGAAATCGGTTTCCTGCAATTCTGCCCCGCTTTCAAGTCCTCTTGGCAGCCTTACTTCAGTACATTTTTGGACGATAGTTGTCATTTATAACTCTGCAGGTTTGTGAATTACAGTGCCCCTGAGCTCCTTTCTTCAACTCGTTTTCTTGTGAGCTGGCCGCAACACCGCAGGATGGCTTCAGGCCCTAATCTGGTTCCGGCACGGCACGCTGAGCCTTTGGTTCTTTCCTCTTCCTGGTGGGAAATGGGAGTTAAATTTGCCCGTCCAGACACCTCCAGCTAGTCTCTCATTGGTTCTCGCTATTCCTGTTCATCTTCCGCAGAAATTGCAAACTGGGCCAAACAGGAGGTTAAAGGGACTGACGCTCCAAGTCGGGAGAGTGTTAGTAAAGCGTCTGGAATGTTGCACCCGAGTACCAGGGTACGAAAACTGAGACATATTTGAACACGTCTCCCGATCACATGGTTGATCATACTCTAGGTTCCACATGCATGTTTTAGCTGAAGGAAGAATACCTTAAACCTGGGTAGTTGAAACCCGTGGAATGGGTACCATGCAATATGACTTCAAAGGGTCTTCATTTGCTCACCGAACCTCTCCAATCCTATCACTGCTGCGTTTATGTCCCTGTACACATGCTTGATTCTCTTTCGGAGACATAGCAATCCATAGGTTTTAAGATACTTAAGAGTCAGGTACATTCTTAGGCGTTTAATATGCGGTGTTGAGTCCATTTCGTTGAGCAAGGAGTAGCTCTTGTCTATTCCATATTTGGCTTAAGGAACTTTATCTGTGCTCATTTCAATCTCTGGTTTTATGCAGCACCCCAACTCACCTTTACCCTTAAGCAAGCATAAGTTGGTTTTCTAAATTTGAGACCCTGTTCTGTTCTGTAATTCAGTTCCTGTGTAGCCAAGTTTACATTCCGTGTATTACTGATATCGTATGATGTTTCTTTTTCTGTGTGACTTATTTCAGTTAGAATCATCGTACCTGAATCCACTCATTGTGCTGCTACGGGCCTGATGACATAGATTTCACTGCTGAGTGATACTGCATTGTACGTAAGTACCACAAGTTCTTTATCCATTTTTCACTTTCTGTGATATTGAACTTGTACGGTAAACGAGGTTCTTGTAAACAGAGGCGTCCCAAACATTGGGGTGGCTGTATCTTTTTGATTTTAATTTCCCTAAGCTATAGGACCATAAGTGGAAGTGCCCTAGGCTCTGTTGCTTTGTTTTTTAGATGTTTCAGGAAACACCATACACTTCTCCCGAGTGTCTGTTGGCAATTTACATCCCGCCCATCAGCATAACAAGGCTCCCAGTTCTCCATGGCCTGTCCTGCCTTTCTGGATTTTACACTTTTTTCAGATGGCCCTTTTGACCGGGGGGAAGTGAGACTTCATTGTAGTGCAGATTTCCTTTGCAAGCTTGCTTGGTTGGCCAAAAAGGGCGTATGCGTTTTTTCCTGAATATATTCAGGAAAAAACGCATACGCCCTTTTTGGCCAAGTGCATCATTGTGGACGTTCTGCCTCTTTTCTTATGCTTTCAATGCAATTCCAGTCTACCTCCTGAAATCGGTTTCCTGCAATTCTGCCCCGCTTTCAAGTCCTCTTGGCAGCCTTACTTCAGTATATTTTTGGACGATAGTTGTCATTTATAACTCTGCAGGTTTGTGAATTACAGTGCCCCTGAGCTCCTTTCTTCAACTCGTTTTCTTGTGAGCTGGCCGCAACACCGCAGGATGGCTTCAGGCCCTAATCTGGTTCCGGCACGGCACGCTGAGCCTTTGGTTCTTTCCTCTTCCTGGTGGGAAATGGGAGTTAAATTTGCCCGTCCAGACACCTCCAGCTAGTCTCTCATTGGTTCTCGCTATTCCTGTTCATCTTCCGCAGAAATTGCAAACTGGGCCAAACAGGAGGTTAAAGGGACTGACTCTCCAAGTCGGGAGAGTGTTAGTAAAGCGTCTGGAATGTTGCACCCGAGTACCAGGGTACGAAAACTGAGACATATTTGAACACGTCTCCCGATCACATGGTTGATCATACTCTAGGTTCCACATGCATGTTTTAGCTGAAGGAAGAATACCTTAAACCTGGGTAGTTGAAACCCGTGGAATGGGTACCATGCAATATGACTTCAAAGGCTCTTCATTTGCTCACCGAACCCCTCCAATCCTATCACTGCTGCGTTTATGTCCCTGTACACATGCTTGATTCTCTTTCGGAGACATAGCAATCCATAGGTTTTAAGATACTTAAGAGTCAGGTACATTCTTAGGCGTTTAATATGCGGTGTTGAGTCCATTTCGTTGAGCAAGGAGTAGCTCTTGTCTATTCCATATTTGGCTTAAGGAACTTTATCTGTGCTCATTTCAATCTCTGGTTTTATGCAGCACCCCAACTCACCTTTACCCTTAAACAAGCATAAGTTGGTTTTCTAAATTTGAGACCCTGTTCTGTTCTGGAATTCAGTTCCTGTGTAGCCAAGTTGACATTCCGTGTATTACTGATATCGTATGATGTTTCTTTTTCTGTGTGACTTATTTCAGTTAGAATCATCGTACCTGAATCCACTCATTGTGCTGCTACGGGCCTGATGACATAGATTTCACTGCTGAGTGATACTGCATTGTACGTAAGTACCACAAGTTCTTTATCCATTTTTCACTTTCTGTGATATTGAACTTGTACGGTAAACGAGGTTCTTGTAAACAGAGGCGTCCCAAACATTGGGGTGGCTGTATCTTTTTGATTTTAATTTCCCTAAGCTATAGGACCATAAGTGGAAGTGCCCTAGGCTCTGTTGCTTTGTTTTTTAGATGTTTCAGGAAACACCATACACTTCTCCCGAGTGTCTGTTGGCAATTTACATCCCGCCCATCAGCATAACAAGGCTCCCAGTTCTCCATGGCCTGTCCTGCCTTGCTGGATTTTACACTTTTTTCAGATGGCCCTTTTGACCGGGGGGAAGTGAGACTTCATTGTAGTGCAGATTTCCTTTGCAAGCTTGCTTGGTTGGCCAAAAAGGGCGTATGCGTTTTTTCCTGAATATATTCAGGAAAAAACGCATATGCCCTTTTTGGCCAAGTGCATCATTGTGGACGTTCTGCCTCTTTTCCTATGCTTTCAATGCAATTCCAGTCTACCTCCTGAAATCGGTTTCCTGCAATTCTGCCCCGCTTTCAAGTCCTCTTGGCAGCCTTACTTCAGTATATTTTTGGACGATAGTTGTCATTTATAACTCTGCAGGTTTGTGAATTACAGTGCCCCTGAGCTCCTTTCTTCAACTCGTTTTCTTGTGAGCTGGCCGCAACACCGCAGGATGGCTTCAGGCCCTAATCTGGTTCCGGCACGGCACGCTGAGCCTTTGGTTCTTTCCTCTTCCTGGTGGGAAATGGGAGTTAAATTTGCCCGTCCAGACACCTCCAGCTAGTCTCTCATTGGTTCTCGCTATTCCTGTTCATCTTCCGCAGAAATTGCAAACTGGGCCAAACAGGAGGTTAAAGGGACTGACTCTCCAAGTCGGGAGAGTGTTAGTAAAGCGTCTGGAATGTTGCACCCGAGTACCAGGGTACGAAAACTGAGACATATTTGAACACGTCTCCCGATCACATGGTTGATCATACTCTAGGTTCCACATGCATGTTTTAGCTGAAGGAAGAATACCTTAAACCTGGGTAGTTGAAACCCGTGGAATGGGTACCATGCAATATGACTTCAAAGGCTCTTCATTTGCTCACCGAACCCCTCCAATCCTATCACTGCTGCGTTTATGTCCCTGTACACATGCTTGATTCTCTTTCGGAGACATAGCAATCCATAGGTTTTAAGATACTTAAGAGTCAGGTACATTCTTAGGCGTTTAATATGCGGTGTTGAGTCCATTTCGTTGAGCAAGGAGTAGCTCTTGTCTATTCCATATTTGGCTTAAGGAACTTTATCTGTGCTCATTTCAATCTCTGGTTTTATGCAGCACCCCAACTCACCTTTACCCTTAAACAAGCATAAGTTGGTTTTCTAAATTTGAGACCCTGTTCTGTTCTGTAATTCAGTTCCTGTGTAGCCAAGTTGACATTCCGTGTATTACTGATATCGTATGATGTTTCTTTTTCTGTGTGACTTATTTCAGTTAGAATCATCGTACCTGAATCCACTCATTGTGCTGCTACGGGCCTGATGACATAGATTTCACTGCTGAGTGATACTGCATTGTACGTAAGTACCACAAGTTCTTTATCCATTTTTCACTTTCTGTGATATTGAACTTGTACGGTAAACGAGGTTCTTGTAAACAGAGGCGTCCCAAACATTGGGGTGGCTGTATCTTTTTGATTTTAATTTCCCTAAGCTATAGGACCATAAGTGGAAGTGCCCTAGGCTCTGTTGCTTTGTTTTTTAGATGTTTCAGGAAACACCATACACTTCTCCCGAGTGTCTGTTGGCAATTTACATCCCGCCCATCAGCATAACAAGGCTCCCAGTTCTCCATGGCGTGTCCTGCCTTGCTGGATTTTACACTTTTTTCAGATGGCCCTTTTGACCGGGGGGAAGTGAGACTTCATTGTAGTGCAGATTTCCTTTGCAAGCTTGCTTGGTTGGCCAAAAAGGGCGTATGCGTTTTTTCCTGAATATATTCAGGAAAAAACGCATACGCCCTTTTTGGCCAAGTGCATCATTGTGGACGTTCTGCCTCTTTTCCTATGCTTTCAATGCAATTCCAGTCTACCTCCTGAAATCGGTTTCCTGCAATTCTGCCCCGCTTTCAAGTCCTCTTGGCAGCCTTACTTCAGTATATTTTTGGACGATAGTTGTCATTTATAACTCTGCAGGTTTGTGAATTACAGTGCCCCTGAGCTCCTTTCTTCAACTCGTTTTCTTGTGAGCTGGCCGCAACACCGCAGGATGGCTTCAGGCCCTAATCTGGTTCCGGCACGGCACGCTGAGCCTTTGGTTCTTTCCTCTTCCTGGTGGGAAATGGGAGTTAAATTTGCCCGTCCAGACACCTCCAGCTAGTCTCTCATTGGTTCTCGCTATTCCTGTTCATCTTCCGCAGAAATTGCAAACTGGGCCAAACAGGAGGTTAAAGGGACTGACTCTCCAAGTCGGGAGAGTGTTAGTAAAGCGTCTGGAATGTTGCACCTGAGTACCAGGGTACGAAAACTGAGACATATTTGAACACGTCTCCCGATCACATGGTTGATCATACTCTAGGTTCCACATGCATGTTTTAGCTGAAGGAAGAATACCTTAAACCTGGGTAGTTGAAACCCGTGGAATGGGTACCATGCAATATGACTTCAAAGGCTCTTCATTTGCTCACCGAACCCCTCCAATCCTATCACTGCTGCGTTTATGTCCCTGTACACATGCTTGATTCTCTTTCGGAGACATAGCAATCCATAGGTTTTAAGATACTTAAGAGTCAGGTACATTCTTAGGCGTTTAATATGCGGTGTTGAGTCCATTTCGTTGAGCAAGGAGTAGCTCTTGTCTATTCCATATTTGGCTTAAGGAACTTTATCTGTGCTCATTTCAATCTCTGGTTTTATGCAGCACCCCAACTCACCTTTACCCTTAAACAAGCATAAGTTGGTTTTCTAAATTTGAGACCCTGTTCTGTTCTGTAATTCAGTTCCTGTGTAGCCAAGTTTACATTCCGTGTATTACTGATATCTTATGATGTTTCTTTTTCTGTGTGACTTATTTCAGTTAGAATCATCGTACCTGAATCCACTCATTGTGCTGCTACGGGCCTGATGACATAGATTTCACTGCTGAGTGATACTGCATTGTACGTAAGTACCACAAGTTCTTTATCCATTTTTCACTTTCTGTGATATTGAACTTGTACGGTAAACGAGGTTCTTGTAAACAGAGGCGTCCCAAACATTGGGGTGGCTGTATCTTTTTGATTTTAATTTCCCTAAGCTATAGGACCATAAGTGGAAGTGCCCTAGGCTCTGTTGCTTTGTTTTTTAGATGTTTCAGGAAACACCATACACTTCTCCCGAGTGTCTGTTGGCAATTTACATCCCGCCCATCAGCATAACAAGGCTCCCAGTTCTCCATGGCCTGTCCTGCCTTTCTGGATTTTACACTTTTTTCAGATGGCCCTTTTGACCGGGGGGAAGTGAGACTTCATTGTAGTGCAGATTTCCTTTGCAAGCTTGCTTGGTTGGCCAAAAAGGGCGTATGCGTTTTTTCCTGAATATATTCAGGAAAAAACGCATACGCCCTTTTTGGCCAAGTGCATCATTGTGGACGTTCTGCCTCTTTTCCTATGCTTTCAATGCAATTCCAGTCTACCTCCTGAAATCGGTTTCCTGCAATTCTGCCCCGCTTTCAAGTCCTCTTGGCAGCCTTACTTCAGTATAGTTTTGGACGATAGTTGTCACTTATAACTCTGCAGGTTTGTGAATTACAGTGCCCCTGAGCTCCTTTCTTCAACTCGTTTTCTTGTGAGCTGGCCGCAACACCGCAGGATGGCTTCAGGCCCTAATCTGGTTCCGGCACGGCACGCTGAGCCTTTGGTTATTTCCTCTTCCTGGTGGGAAATGGGAGTTAAGTTTGCCCGTCCAGACACCTCCAGCTAGTCTCTCATTGGTTCTCGCTATTCCTGTTCATCTTCCACAGAAATTGCAAACTGGGCCAAACAGGAGGTTAAAGGGACTGACTCTCCAAGTCGGGAGAGTGTTAGTAAAGCGTCTGGAATGTTGCACCCGAGTACCAGGGTACGAAAACTGAGACATATTTGAACACGTCTCCTGATCACATGGTTGATCATACTCTAGGTTCCACATGCATGTTTTAGCTGAAGGAAGAATACCTTAAACCTGGGTAGTTGAAACCCGTGGAATGGGTACCATGCAATATGACTTCAAAGGGTCTTCATTTGCTCACCGAACCTCTCCAATCCTATCACTGCTGCGTTTATGTCCCTGTACACATGCTTGATTCTCTTTCGGAGACATAGCAATCCATAGGTTTTAAGATACTTAAGAGTCAGGTACATTCTTAGGCGTTTAATATGCGGTGTTGAGTCCATTTCGTTGAGCAAGGAGTAGCTCTTGTCTATTCCATATTTGGCTTAAGGAACTTTATCTGTGCTCATTTCAATCTCTGGTTTTATGCAGCACCCCAACTCACCTTTACCCTTAAACAAGCATAAGTTGGTTTTCTAAATTTGAGACCCTGTTCTGTTCTGTAATTCAGTTCCTGTGTAGCCAAGTTTACATTCCGTGTATTACTGATATCGTATGATGTTTCTTTCTCTGTGTGACTTATTTCAGTTAGAATCATCGTACCTGAATCCACTCATTGTGCTGCTACGGGCCTGATGACATAGATTTCACTGCTGAGTGATACTGCATTGTACGTAAGTACCACAAGTTCTTTATCCATTTTTCACTTTCTGTGATATTGAACTTGTACGGTAAACGAGGTTCTTGTAAACAGAGGCGTCCCAAACATTGGGGTGGCTGTATCTTTTTGATTTTAATTTCCCTAAGCTATAGGACCATAAGTGGAAGTGCCCTAGGCTCTGTTGCTTTGTTTTTTAGATGTTTCAGGAAACACCATACACTTCTCCCGAGTGTCTGTTGGCAATTTACATCGCGCCCATCAACATAACAAGGCTCCCAGGTCTCCATGGCCTGTCCTGCCTTTCTGGATTTTACACTTTATTCAGATGGCCCTTTTGACCGGGGGGGGGGGGGAAGTGAGACTTCATTGTAGTGCAGATTTCCTTTGCAAGCTTGCTTGGTTGGCCAAAAAGGGCGTATGCGTTTTTTCCTGAATATATTCAGGAAAGAACGCATACGCCCTTTTTGGCCAAGTGCATCATTGTGGACGTTCTGCCTCTTTTCCTATGCTTTCAATGCAATTCCAGTCTACCTCCTGAAATCGGTTTCCTGCAATTCTGCCCCGCTTTCAAGTCCTCTTGGCAGCCTTACTTCAGTATATTTTTGGACGATAGTTGTCATTTATAACTCTGCAGGTTTGTGAATTACAGTGCCCCTGAGCTCCTTTCTTCAACTCGTTTTCTTGTGAGCTGGCCGCAACACCGCAGGATGGCTTCAGGCCCTAATCTGGTTCCGGCACGGCACGCTGAGCCTTTGGTTCTTTCCTCTTCCTGGTGGGAAATGAGAGTTAAATTTGCCCGTCCAGACACCTCCAGCTAGTCTCTCATTGGTTCTCGCTATTCCTGTTCATCTTCCGCAGAAATTGCAAACTGGGCCAAACAGGAGGTTAAAGGGACTGACTCTCCAAGTCGGGAGAGTGTTAGTAAAGCGTCTGGAATGTTGCACCCGAGTACCAGGGTACGAAAACTGAGACATATTTGAACACGTCTCCCGATCACATGGTTGATCATACTCTAGGTTCCACATGCATGTTTTAGCTGAAGGAAGAATACCTTAAACCTGGGTAGTTGAAACCCGTGGAATGGGTACCATGCAATATGACTTCAAAGGGTCTTCATTTGCTCACCGAACCTCTCCAATCCTATCACTGCTGCGTTTATGTCCCTGTACACATGCTTGATTCTCTTTCGGAGACATAGCAATCCATAGGTTTTAAGATACTTAAGAGTCAGGTACATTCTTAGGCGTTTAATATGCGGTGTTGAGTCCATTTCGTTGAGCAAGGAGTAGCTCTTGTCTATTCCATATTTGGCTTAAGGAACTTTATCTGTGCTCATTTCAATCTCTGGTTTTATGCAGCACCCCAACTCACCTTTACCCTTAAACAAGCATAAGTTGGTTTTCTAAATTTGAGACCCTGTTCTGTTCTGTAATTCAGTTCCTGTGTAGCCAAGTTTACATTCCGTGTATTACTGATATCTTATGATGTTTCTTTTTCTGTGTGACTTATTTCAGTTAGAATCATCGTACCTGAATCCACTCATTGTGCTGCTACGGGCCTGATGACATAGATTTCACTGCTGAGTGATACTGCATTGTACGTAAGTACCACAAGTTCTTTATCCATTTTTCACTTTCTGTGATATTGAACTTGTACGGTAAACGAGGTTCTTGTAAACAGAGGCGTCCCAAACATTGGGGTGGCTGTATCTTTTTGATTTTAATTTCCCTAAGCTATAGGACCATAAGTGGAAGTGCCCTAGGCTCTGTTGCTTTGTTTTTTAGATGTTTCAGGAAACACCATACACTTCTCCCGAGTGTCTGTTGGCAATTTACATCCCACCCATCAGCATAACAAGGCTCCCAGTTCTCCATGGCCTGTCCTGCCTTTCTGGATTTTACACTTTTTTCAGATGGCCCTTTTGACCGGGGGGAAGTGAGACTTCATTGTAGTGCAGATTTCCTTTGCAAGCTTGCTTGGTTGGCCAAAAAGGGCGTATGCGTTTTTTCCTGAATATATTCAGGAAAAAACGCATACGCCCTTTTTGGCCAAGTGCATCATTGTGGACGTTCTGCCTCTTTTCCTATGCTTTCAATGCAATTCCAGTCTACCTCCTGAAATCGGTTTCCTGCAATTCTGCCCCGCTTTCAAGTCCTCTTGGCAGCCTTACTTCAGTATATTTTTGGACGATAGTTGTCATTTATAACTCTGCAGGTTTGTGAATTACAGTGCCCCTGAGCTCCTTTCTTCAACTCGTTTTCTTGTGAGCTGGCCGCAACACCGCAGGATGGCTTCAGGCCCTAATCTGGTTCCGGCACGGCACGCTGAGCCTTTGGTTATTTCCTCTTCCTGGTGGGAAATGAGAGTTAAATTTGCCCGTCCAGACACCTCCAGCTAGTCTCTCATTGGTTCTCGCTATTCCTGTTCATCTTCCGCAGAAATTGCAAACTGGGCCAAACAGGAGGTTAAAGGGACTGACTCTCCAAGTCGGGAGAGTGTTAGTAAAGCGTCTGGAATGTTGCACCCGAGTACCAGGGTACGAAAACTGAGACATATTTGAACACGTCTCCCGATCACATGGTTGATCATACTCTAGGTTCCACATGCATGTTTTAGCTGAAGGAAGAATACCTTAAACCTGGGTAGTTGAAACCCGTGGAATGGGTACCATGCAATATGACTTCAAAGGGTCTTCATTTGCTCACCGAACCTCTCCAATCCTATCACTGCTGCGTTTATGTCCCTGTACACATGCTTGATTCTCTTTCGGAGACATAGCAATCCATACGTTTTAAGATACTTAAGAGTCAGGTACATTCTTAGGCGTTTAATATGCGGTGTTGAGTCCATTTCGTTGAGCAAGGAGTAGCTCTTGTCTATTCCATATTTGGCTTAAGGAACTTTATCTGTGCTCATTTCAATCTCTGGTTTTATGCAGCACCCCAACTCACCTTTACCCTTAAACAAGCATAAGTTGGTTTTCTAAATTTGAGACCCTGTTCTGTTCTGTAATTCAGTTCCTGTGTAGCCAAGTTTACATTCCGTGTATTACTGATATCTTATGATGTTTCTTTCTCTCTGTGACTTATTTCAGTTAGGATCATCGTACCTGAATCCACTCATTGTGCTGCTACGGGCCTGATGACATAGATTTCACTGCTGAGTGATACTGCATTGTACGTAAGTACCACAAGTTCTTTATCCATTTTTCACTTTCTGTGATATTGAACTTGTACGGTAAACGAGGTTCTTGTAAACAGAGGCGTCCCAAACATTGGGGTGGCTGTATCTTTTTGATTTTAATTTCCCGAAGCTATAGGACCATAAGTGGAAGTGCCCTAGGCTCTGTTGCTTTGTTTTTTAGATGTTTCAGGAAACACCATACACTTCTCCCGAGTGTCTGTTGGCAGTTTACATCCCGCCCATCAGCATAACAAGGCTCCCAGGTCTCCATGGCCTGTCCTGCCTTTCTGGATTTTACACTTTATTCAGATGGCCCTTTTGACCGGGGGGGGGGGGGGAAGTGAGACTTCATTGTAGTGCAGATTTCCTTTGCAAGCTTGCTTGGTTGGCCAAAAAGGGCGTATGCGTTTTTTCCTGAATATATTCAGGAAAAAACGCATACGCCCTTTTTGGCCAAGTGCATCATTGTGGACGTTCTGCCTCTTTTCCTATGCTTTCAATGCAATTCCAGTCTACCTCCTGAAATCGGTTTCCTGCAATTCTGCCCCGCTTTCAAGTCCTCTTGGCAGCCTTACTTCAGTATATTTTTGGACGATAGTTGTCATTTATAACTCTGCAGGTTTGTGAATTACAGTGCCCCTGAGCTCCTTTCTTCAACTCGTTTTCTTGTGAGCTGGCCGCAACACCGCAGGATGGCTTCAGGCCCTAATCTGGTTCCGGCACGGCACGCTGAGCCTTTGGTTATTTCCTCTTCCTGGTGGGAAATGAGAGTTAAATTTGCCCGTCCAGACACCTCCAGCTAGTCTCTCATTGGTTCTCGCTATTCCTGTTCATCTTCCGCAGAAATTGCAAACTGGGCCAAACAGGAGGTTAAAGGGACTGACTCTCCAAGTCGGGAGAGTGTTAGTAAAGCGTCTGGAATGTTGCACCCGAGTACCAGGGTACGAAAACTGAGACATATTTGAACACGTCTCCCGATCACATGGTTGATCATACTCTAGGTTCCACATGCATGTTTTAGCTGAAGGAAGAATACCTTAAACCTGGAGAGTTGAGACCCGTGGAATGGGTACCATGCAATATGACTTCAAAGGGTCTTCATTTGCTCACCGAACCTCTCCAATCCTATCACTGCTGCGTTTATGTCCCTGTACACATGCTTGATTCTCTTTTGGAGACATAGCAATCCTTAGGTTTTAAGATACTTAAGAGTCAGGTACATTCTTAGGCGTTTAATATGCGGTGTTGAGTCCATTTCGTTGAGCAAGGAGTAGCTCTTGTCTATTCCATATTTGGCTTAAGGAACTTTATCTGTGCTCATTTCAATCTCTGGCTTTATGCAGCACCCCAACTCACCTTTACCCTTAAACAAGCATAAGTTGGTTTTCTAAATTTGAGACCCTGTTCTGTTCTGTAATTCAGTTCCTGTGTAGCCAAGTTTACATTCCGTGTATTACTGATATCGTATGATGTTTCTTTTTCTGTGTGACTTATTTCAGTTAGAATCATCGTACCTGAATCCACTCATTGTGCTGCTACGGGCCTGATGACATAGATTTCACTGCTGAGTGATACTGCATTGTACGTAAGTACCACAAGTTCTTTATCCATTTTTCACTTTCTGTGATATTGAACTTGTACGGTAAACGAGGTTCTTGTAAACAGAGGCGTCCCAAACATTGGGGTGGCTGTATCTTTTTGATTTTAATTTCCCTAAGCTATAGGACCATAAGTGGAAGTGCCCTAGGCTCTGTTGCTTTGTTTTTTAGATGTTTCAGGAAACACCATACACTTCTCCCGAGTGTCTGTTGGCAATTTACATCCCGCCCATCAGCATAACAAGGCTCCCAGTTCTCCATGGCCTGTCCTGCCTTTCTGGATTTTACACTTTTTTCAGATGGCCCTTTTGACCGGGGGGAAGTGAGACTTCATTGTAGTGCAGATTTCCTTTGCAAGCTTGCTTGGTTGGCCAAAAAGGGCGTATGCGTTTTTTCCTGAATATATTCAGGAAAAAACGCATACGCCCTTTTTGGCCAAGTGCATCATTGTGGACGTTCTGCCTCTTTTCCTATGCTTTCAATGCAATTCCAGTCTACCTCCTGAAATCGGTTTCCTGCAATTCTGCCCCGCTTTCAAGTCCTCTTGGCAGCCTTACTTCAGTATATTTTTGGACGATAGTTGTCATTTATAACTCTGCAGGTTTGTGAATTACAGTGCCCCTGAGCTCCTTTCTTCAACTCGTTTTCTTGTGAGCTGGCCGCAACACCGCAGGACGGCTTCAGGCCCTAATCTGGTTCCGGCACGGCACGCTGAGCCTTTGGTTATTTCCTCTTCCTGGTGAGAAATGAGAGTTAAATTTGCCCGTCCAGACACCTCCAGCTAGTCTCTCATTGGTTCTCGCTATTCCTGTTCATGTTCCGCAGAAATTGCAAACTGGGCCAAACAGGAGGTTAAAGGGACTGACTCTCCAAGTCGGGAGAGTGTTAGTAAAGCGTCTGGAATGTTGCACCCGAGTACCAGGGTACGAAAACTGAGACATATTTGAACACGTCTCCCGATCACATGGTTGATCATACTCTAGGTTCCACATGCATGTTTTAGCTGAAGGAAGAATACCTTAAACCTGGGTAGTTGAAACCCGTGGAATGGGTACCATGCAATATGACTTCAAAGGGTCTTCATTTGCTCACCGAACCTCTCCAATCCTATCACTGCTGCGTTTATGTCCCTGTACACATGCTTGATTCTCTTTCGGAGACATAGCAATCCATAGGTTTTAAGATACTTAAGAGTCAGGTACATTCTTAGGCGTTTAATATGCGGTGTTGAGTCCATTTCGTTGAGCAAGGAGTAGCTCTTGTCTATTCCATATTTGGCTTAAGGAACTTTATCTGTGCTCATTTCAATCTCTGGTTTTATGCAGCACCCCAACTCACCTTTACCCTTAAACAAGCATAAGTTGGTTTTCTAAATTTGAGACCCTGTTCTGTTCTGTAATTCAGTTCCTGTGTAGCCAAGTTTACATTCCGTGTATTAGTGATATCTTATGATGTTTCTTTTTCTGTGTGACTTATTTCAGTTAGAATCATCGTACCTGAATCCACTCATTGTGCTGCTACGGGCCTGATGACATAGATTTCACTGCTGAGTGATACTGCATTGTACGTAAGTACCACAAGTTCTTTATCCATTTTTCACTTTCTGTGATATTGAACTTGTACGGTAAACGAGGTTCTTGTAAACAGAGGCGTCCCAAACATTGGGGTGGCTGTATCTTTTTGATTTTAATTTCCCTAAGCTATAGGACCATAAGTGGAAGTGCCCTAGGCTCTGTTGCTTTGTTTTTTAGATGTTTCAGGAAACACCATACACTTCTCCCGAGTGTCTGTTGGCAATTTACATCCCGCCCATCAGCATAACAAGGCTCCCAGTTCTCCATGGCCTGTCCTGCCTTTCTGGATTTTACACTTTTTTCAGATGGCCCTTTTGACCGGGGGGAAGTGAGACTTCATTGTAGTGCAGATTTCCTTTGCAAGCTTGCTTGGTTGGCCAAAAAGGGCGTATGCGTTTTTTCCTGAATATATTCAGGAAAAAACGCATACGCCCTTTTTGGCCAAGTGCATCATTGTGGACGTTCTGCCTCTTTTCCTATGCTTTCAATGCAATTCCAGTCTACCTCCTGAAATCGGTTTCCTGCAATTCTGCCCCGCTTTCAAGTCCTCTTGGCAGCCTTACTTCAGTATATTTTTGGACGATAGTTGTCATTTATAACTCTGCAGGTTTGTGAATTACAGTGCCCCTGAGCTCCTTTCTTCAACTCGTTTTCTTGTGAGCTGGCCGCAACACCGCAGGATGGCTTCAGGCCCTAATCTGGTTCCGGCACGGCACGCTGAGCCTTTGGTTATTTCCTCTTCCTGGTGGGAAATGAGAGTTAAATTTGCCCGTCCAGACACCTCCAGCTAGTCTCTCATTGGTTCTCGCTATTCCTGTTCATCTTCCGCAGAAATTGCAAACTGGGCCAAACAGGAGGTTAAAGGGACTGACTCTCCAAGTCGGGAGAGTGTTAGTAAAGCGTCTGGAATGTTGCACCCGAGTACCAGGGTACGAAAACTGAGACATATTTGAACACGTCTCCCGATCACATGGTTGATCATACTCTAGGTTCCACATGCATGTTTTAGCTGAAGGAAGAATACCTTAAACCTGGGTAGTTGAAACCCGTGGAATGGGTACCATGCAATATGACTTCAAAGGGTCTTCATTTGCTCACCGAACCTCTCCAATCTTATCACTGCTGCGTTTATGTCCCTGTACACATGCTTGATTCTCTTTCGGAGACATAGCAATCCATAGGTTTTAAGATACTTAAGAGTCAGGTACATTCTTAGGCGTTTAATATGCGGTGTTGAGTCCATTTCGTTGAGCAAGGAGTAGCTCTTGTCTATTCCATATTTGGCTTAAGGAACTTTATCTGTGCTCATTTCAATCTCTGGTTTTATGCAGCACCCCAACTCACCTTTACCCTTAAACAAGCATAAGTTGGTTTTCTAAATTTGAGACCCTGTTCTGTTCTGTAATTCAGTTCCTGTGTAGCCAAGTTTACATGCCGTGTATTAGTGATATCTTATGATGTTTCTTTTTCTGTGTGACTTATTTCAGTTAGAATCATCGTACCTGAATCCACTCATTGTGCTGCTACGGGCCTGATGACATAGATTTCACTGCTGAGTGATACTGCATTGTACGTATGTACCACAAGTTCTTTATCCATTTTTCACTTTCTGTGATATTGAACTTGTACGGTAAACGAGGTTCTTGTAAACAGAGGCGTCCCAAACATTGGGGTGGCTGTATCTTTTTGATTTTAATTTCCCTAAGCTATAGGACCATAAGTGGAAGTGCCCTAGGCTCTGTTGCTTTGTTTCTTAGATGTTTCAGGAAACACCATACACTTCTCCCGAGTGTCTGTTGGCAATTTACATCCCGCCCATCAGCATAACAAGGCTCCCAGTTCTCCATGGCCTGTCCTGCCTTTCTGGATTTTACACTTTTTTCAGATGGCCCTTTTGACCGGGGGGAAGTGAGACTTCATTGTAGTGCAGATTTCCTTTGCAAGCTTGCTTGGTTGGCCAAAAAGGGCGTATGCGTTTTTTCCTGAATATATTCAAGAAAAACCGCATACGCCCTTTTTGGCCAAGTGCATCATTGTGGACGTTCTGCCTCTTTTCCTATGCTTTCAATGCAATTCCAGTCTACCTCCTGAAATCGGTTTCCTGCAATTCTGCCCCGCTTTCAAGTCCTCTTGGCAGCCTTACTTCAGTATATTTTTGGACGATAGTTGTCATTTATAACTCTGCAGGTTTGTGAATTACAGTGCCCCTGAGCTCCTTTCTTCAACTCGTTTTCTTGTGAGCTGGCCGCAACACCGCAGGATGGCTTCAGGCCCTAATCTGGTTCCGGCACGGCACGCTGAGCCTTTGGTTATTTCCTCTTCCTGGTGGGAAATGAGAGTTAAATTTGCCCGTCCAGACACCTCCAGCTAGTCTCTCATTGGTTCTCGCTATTCCTGTTCATCTTCCGCAGAAATTGCAAACTGGGCCAAACAGGAGGTTAAAGGGACTGACTCTCCAAGTCGGGAGAGTGTTAGTAAAGCGTCTGGAATGTTGCACCCGAGTACCAGGGTACGAAAACTGAGACATATTTGAACACGTCTCCCGATCACATGGTTGATCATACTCTGGGTTCCACATGCATGTTTTAGCTGAAGGAAGAATACCTTAAACCTGGGTAGTTGAAACCCGTGGAATGGGTACCATGCAATATGACTTCAAAGGGTCTTCATTTGCTCACCGAACCTCTCCAATCCTATCACTGCTGCGTTTATGTCCCTGTACACATGCTTGATTCTCTTTCGGAGACATAGCAATCCATAGGTTTTAAGATACTTAAGAGTCAGGTACATTCTTAGGCGTTTAATATGCGGTGTTGAGTCCATTTCGTTGAGCAAGGAGTAGCTCTTGTCTATTCCATATTTGGCTTAAGGAACTTTATCTGTGCTCATTTCAATCTCTGGTTTTATGCAGCACCCCAACTCACCTTTACCCTTAAACAAGCATAAGTTGGTTTTCTAAATTTGAGACCCTGTTCTGTTCTGGAATTCAGTTCCTGTGTAGCCAAGTTGACATTCCGTGTATTACTGATATCGTATGATGTTTCTTTTTCTGTGTGACTTATTTCAGTTAGAATCATCGTACCTGAATCCACTCATTGTGCTGCTACGGGCCTGATGACATAGATTTCACTGCTGAGTGATACTGCATTGTACGTAAGTACCACAAGTTCTTTATCCATTTTTCACTTTCTGTGATATTGAACTTGTACGGTAAACGAGGTTCTTGTAAACAGAGGCGTCCCAAACATTGGGGTGGCTGTATCTTTTTGATTTTAATTTCCCTAAGCTATAGGACCATAAGTGGAAGTGCCCTAGGCTCTGTTGCTTTGTTTTTTAGATGTTTCAGGAAACACCATACACTTCTCCCGAGTGTCTGTTGGCAATTTACATCCCGCCCATCAGCATAACAAGGCTCCCAGTTCTCCATGGCCTGTCCTGCCTTTCTGGATTTTACACTTTTCTCAGATGGCCCTTTTGACCGGGGGGAAGTGAGACTTCATTGTAGTGCAGATTTCCTTTGCAAGCTTGCTTGGTTGGCCAAAAAGGGCGTATGCGTTTTTTCCTGAATATATTCAGGAAAAAACGCATACGCCGTTTTTGGCCAAGTGCATCATTGTGGACGTTCTGCCTCTTTTCCTATGCTTTCAATGCAATTCCAGTCTACCTCCTGAAATCGGTTTCCTGCAATTCTGCCCCGCTTTCAAGTCCTCTTGGCAGCCTTACTTCAGTATATTTTTGGACGATAGTTGTCATTTATAACTCTGCAGGTTTGTGAATTACAGTGCCCCTGAGCTCCTTTCTTCAACTCGTTTTCTTGTGAGCTGGCCGCAACACCGCAGGATGGCTTCAGGCCCTAATCTGGTTCCGGCACGGCACGCTGAGCCTTTGGTTATTTCCTCTTCCTGGTGGGAAATGAGAGTTAAATTTGCCCGTCCAGACACCTCCAGCTAGTCTCTCATTGGTTCTCGCTATTCCTGTTCATCTTCCGCAGAAATTGCAAACTGGGCCAAACAGGAGGTTAAAGGGACTGACTCTCCAAGTCGGGAGAGTGTTAGTAAAGCGTCTGGAATGTTGCACCCGAGTACCAGGGTACGAAAACTGAGACATATTTGAACACGTCTCCCGATCACATGGTTGATCATACTCTAGGTTCCACATGCATGTTTTAGCTGAAGGAAGAATACCTTAAACCTGGGTAGTTGAAACCCGTGGAATGGGTACCATGCAATATGACTTCAAAGGGTCTTCATTTGCTCACCGAACCTCTCCAATCCTATCACTGCTGCGTTTATGTCCCTGTACACATGCTTGATTCTCTTTCGGAGACATAGCAATCCATAGGTTTTAAGATACTTAAGAGTCAGGTACATTCTTAGGCGTTTAATATGCGGTGTTGAGTCCATTTCGTTGAGCAAGGAGTAGCTCTTGTCTATTCCATATTTGGCTTAAGGAACTTTATCTGTGCTCATTTCAATCTCTGGTTTTATGCAGCACCCCAACTCACCTTTACCCTTAAACAAGCATAAGTTGGTTTTCTAAATTTGAGACCCTGTTCTGTTCTGTAATTCAGTTCCTGTGTAGCCAAGTTTACATTCCGTGTATTACTGATATCGTATGATGTTTCTTTTTCTGTGTGACTTATTTCAGTTAGAATCATCGTACCTGAATCCACTCATTGTGCTGCTACGGGCCTGATGACATAGATTTCACTGCTGAGTGATACTGCATTGTACGTAAGTACCACAAGTTCTTTATCCATTTTTCACTTTCTGTGATATTGAACTTGTACGGTAAACGAGGTTCTTGTAAACAGAGGCGTCCCAAACATTGGGGTGGCTGTATCTTTTTGATTTTAATTTCCCTAAGCTATAGGACCATAAGTGGAAGTGCCCTAGGCTCTGTTGCTTTGTTTTTTAGATGTTTCAGGAAACACCATACACTTCTCCCGAGTGTCTGTTGGCAATTTACATCCCGCCCATCAGCATAACAAGGCTCCCAGTTCTCCATGGCCTGTCCTGCCTTTCTGGATTTTACACTTTTTTCAGATGGCCCTTTTGACCGGGGGGAAGTGAGACTTCATTGTAGTGCAGATTTCCTTTGCAAGCTTGCTTGGTTGGCCAAAAAGGGCGTATGCGTTTTTTCCTGAATATATTCAGGAAAAAACGCATACGCACTTTTTGGCCAAGTGCATCATTGTGGACGTTCTGCCTCTTTTCCTATGCTTTCAATGCAATTCCAGTCTACCTCCTGAAATCGGTTTCCTGCAATTCTGCCCCGCTTTCAAGTCCTCTTGGCAGCCTTACTTCAGTATATTTTTGGACGATAGTTGTCATTTATAACTCTGCAGGTTTGTGAATTACAGTGCCCCTGAGCTCCTTTCTTCAACTCGTTTTCTTGTGAGCTGGCCGCAACACCGCAGGATGGCTTCAGGCCCTAATCTGGTTCCGGCACGGCACGCTGAGCCTTTGGTTCTTTCCTCTTCCTGGTGGGAAATGGGAGTTAAATTTGCCCGTCCAGACACCTCCAGCTAGTCTCTCATTGGTTCTCGCTATTCCTGTTCATCTTCCGCAGAAATTGCAAACTGGGCCAAACAGGAGGTTAAAGGGACTGACTCTCCAAGTCGGGAGAGTGTTAGTAAAGCGTCTGGAATGTTGCACCCGAGTACCAGGGTACGAAAACTGAGACATATTTGAACACGTCTCCCGATCACATGGTTGATCATACTCTAGGTTCCACATGCATGTTTTAGCTGAAGGAAGAATACCTTAAACCTGGGTAGTTGAAACCCGTGGAATGGGTACCATGCAATATGACTTCAAAGGGTCTTCATTTGCTCACCGAACCTCTCCAATCCTATCACTGCTGCGTTTATGTCCCTGTACACATGCTTGATTCTCTTTCGGAGACATAGCAATCCATAGGTTTTAAGATACTTAAGAGTCAGGTACATTCTTAGGCGTTTAATATGCGGTGTTGAGTCCATTTCGTTGAGCAAGGAGTAGCTCTTGTCTATTCCATATTTGGCTTAAGGAACTTTATCTGTGCTCATTTCAATCTCTGGTTTTATGCAGCACCCCAACTCACCTTTACCCTTAAACAAGCATAAGTTGGTTTTCTAAATTTGAGAACCTGTTCTGTTCTGTAATTCAGTTCCTGTGTAGCCAAGTTTACATTCCGTGTATTACTGATATCGTATGATGTTTCTTTTTCTGTGTGACTTATTTCAGTTAGAATCATCGTACCTGAATCCACTCATTGTGCTGCTACGGGCCTGATGACATAGATTTCACTGATGAGTGATACTGCATTGTACGTAAGTACCACAAGTTCTTTATCCATTTTTCACTTTCTGTGATATTGAACTTGTACGGTAAACGAGGTTCTTGTAAACAGAGGCGTCCCAAACATTGGGGTGGCTGTATCTTTTTGATTTTAATTTCCCTAAGCTATAGGACCATAAGTGGAAGTGCCCTAGGCTCTGTTGCTTTGTTTTTTAGATGTTTCAGGAAACACCATACACTTCTCCCGAGTGTCTGTTGGCAATTTACATCCCGCCCATCAGCATAACAAGGCTCCCAGTTCTCCATGGCCTGTCCTGCCTTTCTGGATTTTACACTTTTTTCAGATGGCCCTTTTGACCGGGGGGAAGTGAGACTTCATTGTAGTGCAGATTTCCTTTGCAAGCTTGCTTGGTTGGCCAAAAAGGGCGTATGCGTTTTTTCCTGAATATATTCAGGATAAAACGCATACGCCCTTTTTGGCCAAGTGCATCATTGTGGACGTTCTGCCTCTTTTCCTATGCTTTCAATGCAATTCCAGTCTACCTCCTGAAATCGGTTTCCTGCAATTCTGCCCCGCTTTCAAGTCCTCTTGGCAGCCTTACTTCAGTATATTTTTGGACGATAGTTGTCATTTATAACTCTGCAGGTTTGTGAATTACAGTGCCCCTGAGCTCCTTTCTTCAACTCGTTTTCTTGTGAGCTGGCCGCAACACCGCAGGATGGCTTCAGGCCCTAATCTGGTTCCGGCACGGCACGCTGAGCCTTTGGTTCTTTCCTCTTCCTGGTGGGAAATGGGAGTTAAATTTGCCCGTCCAGACACCTCCAGCTAGTCTCTCATTGGTTCTCGCTATTCCTGTTCATCTTCCGCAGAAATTGCAAACTGGGCCAAACAGGAGGTTAAAGGGACTGACTCTCCAAGTCGGGAGAGTGTTAGTAAAGCGTCTGGAATGTTGCACCCGAGTACCAGGGTACGAAAACTGAGACATATTTGAACACGTCTCCCGATCACATGGTTGATCATACTCTAGGTTCCACATGCATGTTTTAGCTGAAGGAAGAATACCTTAAACCTGGGTAGTTGAAACCCGTGGAATGGGTACCATGCAATATGACTTCAAAGGGTCTTCATTTGCTCACCGAACCTCTCCAATCCTATCACTGCCGCGTTTATGTCCCTGTACACATGCTTGATTCTCTTTCGGAGACATAGCAATCCATAGGTTTTAAGATACTTAAGAGTCAGGTACATTCTTAGGCGTTTAATATGCGGTGTTGAGTCCATTTCGTTGAGCAAGGAGTAGCTCTTGTCTATTCCATATTTGGCTTAAGGAACTTTATCTGTGCTCATTTCAATCTCTGGTTTTATGCAGCACCCCAACTCACCTTTACCCTTAAACAAGCATAAGTTGGTTTTCTAAATTTGAGACCCTGTTCTGTTCTGTAATTCAGTTCCTGTGTAGCCAAGTTTACATTCCGTGTATTACTGATATCGTATGATGTTTCTTTTTCTGTGTGACTTATTTCAGTTAGAATCATCGTACCTGAATCCACTCATTGTGCTGCTACGGGCCTGATGACATAGATTTCACTGCTGAGTGATACTGCATTGTACGTAAGTACCACAAGTTCTTTATCCATTTTTCACTTTCTGTGATATTGAACTTGTACGGTAAACGAGGTTCTTGTAAACAGAGGCGTCCCAAACATTGGGGTGGCTGTATCTTTTTGATTTTAATTTCCCTAAGCTATAGGACCATAAGTGGAAGTGCCCTAGGCTCTGTTGCTTTGTTTTTTAGATGTTTCAGGAAACACCATACACTTCTCCCGAGTGTCTGTTGGCAATTTACATCCCGCCCATCAGCATAACAAGGCTCCCAGTTCTCCATAGCCTGTCCTGCCTTGCTGGATTTTACACTTTTTTCAGATGGCCCTTTTGACCGGGGGGAAGTGAGACTTCATTGTAGTGCAGATTTCCTTTGCAAGCTTGCTTGGTTGGCCAAAAAGGGCGTATGCGTTTTTTCCTGAATATATTCAGGAAAAAACGCATACGCCCTTTTTGGCCAAGTGCATCATTGTGGACGTTCTGCCTCTTTTCCTATGCTTTCAATGCAATTCCAGTCTACCTCCTGAAATCGGTTTCCTGCAATTCTGCCCCGCTTTCAAGTCCTCTTGGCAGCCTTACTTCAGTACATTTTTGGACGATAGTTGTCATTTATAACTCTGCAGGTTTGTGAATTACAGTGCCCCTGAGCTCCTTTCTTCAACTCGTTTTCTTGTGAGCTGGCCGCAACACCGCAGGATGGCTTCAGGCCCTAATCTGGTTCCGGCACGGCACGCTGAGCCTTTGGTTCTTTCCTCTTCCTGGTGGGAAATGGGAGTTAAATTTGCCCGTCCAGACACCTCCAGCTAGTCTCTCATTGGTTCTCGCTATTCCTGTTCATCTTCCGCAGAAATTGCAAACTGGGCCAAACAGGAGGTTAAAGGGACTGACGCTCCAAGTCGGGAGAGTGTTAGTAAAGCGTCTGGAATGTTGCACCCGAGTACCAGGGTACGAAAACTGAGACATATTTGAACACGTCTCCCGATCACATGGTTGATCATACTCTAGGTTCCACATGCATGTTTTAGCTGAAGGAAGAATACCTTAAACCTGGGTAGTTGAAACCCGTGGAATGGGTACCATGCAATATGACTTCAAAGGGTCTTCATTTGCTCACCGAACCTCTCCAATCCTATCACTGCTGCGTTTATGTCCCTGTACACATGCTTGATTCTCTTTCGGAGACATAGCAATCCATAGGTTTTAAGATACTTAAGAGTCAGGTACATTCTTAGGCGTTTAATATGCGGTGTTGAGTCCATTTCGTTGAGCAAGGAGTAGCTCTTGTCTATTCCATATTTGGCTTAAGGAACTTTATCTGTGCTCATTTCAATCTCTGGTTTTATGCAGCACCCCAACTCACCTTTACCCTTAAGCAAGCATAAGTTGGTTTTCTAAATTTGAGACCCTGTTCTGTTCTGTAATTCAGTTCCTGTGTAGCCAAGTTTACATTCCGTGTATTACTGATATCGTATGATGTTTCTTTTTCTGTGTGACTTATTTCAGTTAGAATCATCGTACCTGAATCCACTCATTGTGCTGCTACGGGCCTGATGACATAGATTTCACTGCTGAGTGATACTGCATTGTACGTAAGTACCACAAGTTCTTTATCCATTTTTCACTTTCTGTGATATTGAACTTGTACGGTAAACGAGGTTCTTGTAAACAGAGGCGTCCCAAACATTGGGGTGGCTGTATCTTTTTGATTTTAATTTCCCTAAGCTATAGGACCATAAGTGGAAGTGCCCTAGGCTCTGTTGCTTTGTTTTTTAGATGTTTCAGGAAACACCATACACTTCTCCCGAGTGTCTGTTGGCAATTTACATCCCGCCCATCAGCATAACAAGGCTCCCAGTTCTCCATGGCCTGTCCTGCCTTTCTGGATTTTACACTTTTTTCAGATGGCCCTTTTGACCGGGGGGAAGTGAGACTTCATTGTAGTGCAGATTTCCTTTGCAAGCTTGCTTGGTTGGCCAAAAAGGGCGTATGCGTTTTTTCCTGAATATATTCAGGAAAAAACGCATACGCCCTTTTTGGCCAAGTGCATCATTGTGGACGTTCTGCCTCTTTTCTTATGCTTTCAATGCAATTCCAGTCTACCTCCTGAAATCGGTTTCCTGCAATTCTGCCCCGCTTTCAAGTCCTCTTGGCAGCCTTACTTCAGTATATTTTTGGACGATAGTTGTCATTTATAACTCTGCAGGTTTGTGAATTACAGTGCCCCTGAGCTCCTTTCTTCAACTCGTTTTCTTGTGAGCTGGCCGCAACACCGCAGGATGGCTTCAGGCCCTAATCTGGTTCCGGCACGGCACGCTGAGCCTTTGGTTCTTTCCTCTTCCTGGTGGGAAATGGGAGTTAAATTTGCCCGTCCAGACACCTCCAGCTAGTCTCTCATTGGTTCTCACTATTCCTGTTCATCTTCCGCAGAAATGGCAAACTGGGCCAAACAGGAGGTTAAAGGGACTGACTCTCCAAGTCGGGAGAGTGTTAGTAAAGCGTCTGGAATGTTGCACCCGAGTACCAGGGTACGAAAACTGAGACATATTTGAACACGTCTCCCGATCACATGGTTGATCATACTCTAGGTTCCACATGCATGTTTTAGCTGAAGGAAGAATACCTTAAACCTGGGTAGTTGAAACCCGTGGAATGGGTACCATGCAATATGACTTCAAAGGCTCTTCATTTGCTCACCGAACCTCTCCAATCCTATCACTGCTGCGTTTATGTCCCTGTACACATGCTTGATTCTCTTTCGGAGACATAGCAATCCATAGGTTTTAAGATACTTAAGAGTCAGGTACATTCTTAGGCGTTTAATATGCGGTGTTGAGTCCATTTCGTTGAGCAAGGAGTAGCTCTTGTCTATTCCATATTTGGCTTAAGGAACTTTATCTGTGCTCATTTCAATCTCTGGTTTTATGCAGCACCCCAACTCACCTTTACCCTTAAACAAGCATAAGTTGGTTTTCTAAATTTGAGACCCTGTTCTGTTCTGTAATTCAGTTCCTGTGTAGCCAAGTTTACATTCCGTGTATTACTGATATCGTATGATGTTTCTTTTTCTGTGTGACTTATTTCAGTTAGAATCATCGTACCTGAATCCACTCATTGTGCTGCTACGGGCCTGATGACATAGATTTCACTGCTGAGTGATACTGCATTGTACGTAAGTACCACAAGTTCTTTATCCATTTTTCACTTTCTGTGATATTGAACTTGTACGGTAAATGAGGTTCTTGTAAACAGAGGCGTCCCAAACATTGGGGTGGCTGTATCTTTTTGATTTTAATTTCCCTAAGCTATAGGACCATAAGTGGAAGTGCCCTAGGCTCTGTTGCTTTGTTTTTTAGATGTTTCAGGAAACACCATACACTTCTCCCGAGTGTCTGTTGGCAATTTACATCCCGCCCATCAGCATAACAAGGCTCCCAGTTCTCCATGGCCTGTCCTGCCTTTCTGGATTTTACACTTTTTTCAGATGGCCCTTTTGACCAGGGGGAAGTGAGACTTCATTGTAGTGCAGATTTCCTTTGCAAGCTTGCTTGGTTGGCCAAAAAGGGCGTATGCGTTTTTTCCTGAATATATTCAGGAAAAAACGCATACGCCCTTTTTGGCCAAGTGCATCATTGTGGACGTTCTGCCTCTTTTCCTATGCTTTCAATGCAATTCCAGTCTACCTCCTGAAATCGGTTTCCTGCAATTCTGCCCCGCTTTCAAGTCCTCTTGGCAGCCTTACTTCAGTATATTTTTGGACGATAGTTGTCATTTATAACTCTGCAGGTTTGTGAATTACAGTGCCCCTGAGCTCCTTTCTTCAACTCGTTTTCTTGTGAGCTGGCCGCAACACCGCAGGATGGCTTCAGGCCCTAATCTGGTTCCGGCACGGCATGCTGAGCCTTTGGTTCTTTCCTCTTCCTGGTGGGAAATGAGAGTTAAATTTGCCCGTCTAGACACCTCCAGCTAGTCTCTCATTGGTTCTCGCTATTCCTGTTCATCTTCCGCAGAAATTGCAAACTGGGCCAAACAGGAGGTTAAAGGGACTGACTCTCCAAGTCGGGAGAGTGTTAGTAAAGCGTCTGGAATGTTGCACCCGAGTACCAGGGTACGAAAACTGAGACATATTTGAACACGTCTCCCGATCACATGGTTGATCATACTCTAGGTTCCACATGCATGTTTTAGCTGAAGGAAGAATACCTTAAACCTGGGTAGTTGAAACCCGTGGAATGGGTACCATGCAATATGACTTCAAAGGCTCTTCATTTGCTCACCGAACCTCTCCAATCCTATCACTGCTGCGTTTATGTCCCTGTACACATGCTTGATTCTCTTTCGGAGACATAGCAATCCATAGGTTTTAAGATACTTAAGAGTCAGGTACATTCTTAGGCGTTTAATATGCGGTGTTGAGTCCATTTCGTTGAGCAAGGAGTAGCTCTTGTCTATTCCATATTTGGCTTAAGGAACTTTATCTGTGCTCATTTCAATCTCTGGTTTTATGCAGCACCCCAACTCACCTTTACCCTTAAACAAGCATAAGTTGGTTTTCTAAATTTGAGACCCTGTTCTGTTCTGTAATTCAGTTCCTGTGTAGCCAAGTTTACATTCCGTGTATTACTGATATCGTATGATGTTTCTTTTTCTGTGTGACTTATTTCAGTTAGAATCATCGTACCTGAATCCACTCATTGTGCTGCTACGGGCCTGATGACATAGATTTCACTGCTGAGTGATACTGCATTGTACGTAAGTACCACAAGTTCTTTATCCATTTTTCACTTTCTGTGATATTGAACTTGTACGGTAAACGAGGTTCTTGTAAACAGAGGCGTCCCAAACATTGGGGTGGCTGTATCTTTTTGATTTTAATTTCCCTAAGCTATAGGACCATAAGTGGAAGTGCCCTAGGCTCTGTTGCTTTGTTTTTTAGATGTTTCAGGAAACACCATACACTTCTCCCGAGTGTCTGTTGGCAATTTACATCCCGCCCATCAGCATAACAAGGCTCCCAGTTCTCCATGGCCTGTCCTGCCTTGCTGGATTTTACACTTTTTTCAGATGGCCCTTTTGACCGGGGGGAAGTGAGACTTCATTGTAGTGCAGATTTCCTTTGCAAGCTTGCTTGGTTGGCCAAAAAGGGCGTATGCGTTTTTTCCTGAATATATTCAGGAAAAAACGCATACGCCCTTTTTGGCCAAGTGCATCATTGTGGACGTTCTGCCTCTTTTCCTATGCTTTCAATGCAATTCCAGTCTACCTCCTGAAATCGGTTTCCTGCAATTCTGCCCCGCTTTCAAGTCCTCTTGGCAGCCTTACTTCAGTATATTTTTGGACGATAGTTGTCATTTATAACTCTGCAGGTTTGTGAATTACAGTGCCCCTGAGCTCCTTTCTTCAACTCGTTTTCTTGTGAGCTGGCCGCAACACCGCAGGATGGCTTCAGGCCCTAATCTGGTTCCGGCACGGCACGCTGAGCCTTTGGTTCTTTCCTCTTCCTGGTGGGAAATGGGAGTTAAATTTGCCCGTCCAGACACCTCCAGCTAGTCTCTCATTGGTTCTCGCTATTCCTGTTCATCTTCCGCAGAAATTGCAAACTGGGCCAAACAGGAGGTTAAAGGGACTGACTCTCCAAGTCGGGAGAGTGTTAGTAAAGCGTCTGGAATGTTGCACCCGAGTACCAGGGTACGAAAACTGAGACATATTTGAACACGTCTCCCGATCACATGGTTGATCATACTCTAGGTTCCACATGCATGTTTTAGCTGAAGGAAGAATACCTTAAACCTGGGTAGTTGAAACCCGTGGAATGGGTACCATGCAATATGACTTCAAAGGCTCTTCATTTGCTCACCGAACCCCTCCAATCCTATCACTGCTGCGTTTATGTCCCTGTACACATGCTTGATTCTCTTTCGGAGACATAGCAATCCATAGGTTTTAAGATACTTAAGAGTCAGGTACATTCTTAGGCGTTTAATATGCGGTGTTGAGTCCATTTCGTTGAGCAAGGAGTAGCTCTTGTCTATTCCATATTTGGCTTAAGGAACTTTATCTGTGCTCATTTCAATCTCTGGTTTTATGCAGCACCCCAACTCACCTTTACCCTTAAACAAGCATAAGTTGGTTTTCTAAATTTGAGACCCTGTTCTGTTCTGTAATTCAGTTCCTGTGTAGCCAAGTTGACATTCCGTGTATTACTGATATCGTATGATGTTTCTTTTTCTGTGTGACTTATTTCAGTTAGAATCATCGTACCTGAATCCACTCATTGTGCTGCTACGGGCCTGATGACATAGATTTCACTGCTGAGTGATACTGCATTGTACGTAAGTACCACAAGTTCTTTATCCATTTTTCACTTTCTGTGATATTGAACTTGTACGGTAAACGAGGTTCTTGTAAACAGAGGCGTCCCAAACATTGGGGTGGCTGTATCTTTTTGATTTTAATTTCCCTAAGCTATAGGACCATAAGTGGAAGTGCCCTAGGCTCTGTTGCTTTGTTTTTTAGATGTTTCAGGAAACACCATACACTTCTCCCGAGTGTCTGTTGGCAATTTACATCCCGCCCATCAGCATAACAAGGCTCCCAGTTCTCCATGGCCTGTCCTGCCTTGCTGGATTTTACACTTTTTTCAGATGGCCCTTTTGACCGGGGGGAAGTGAGACTTCATTGTAGTGCAGATTTCCTTTGCAAGCTTGCTTGGTTGGCCAAAAAGGGCGTATGCGTTTTTTCCTGAATATATTCAGGAAAAAACGCATATGCCCTTTTTGGCCAAGTGCATCATTGTGGACGTTCTGCCTCTTTTCCTATGCTTTCAATGCAATTCCAGTCTACCTCCTGAAATCGGTTTCCTGCAATTCTGCCCCGCTTTCAAGTCCTCTTGGCAGCCTTACTTCAGTATATTTTTGGACGATAGTTGTCATTTATAACTCTGCAGGTTTGTGAATTACAGTGCCCCTGAGCTCCTTTCTTCAACTCGTTTTCTTGTGAGCTGGCCGCAACACCGCAGGATGGCTTCAGGCCCTAATCTGGTTCCGGCACGGCACGCTGAGCCTTTGGTTCTTTCCTCTTCCTGGTGGGAAATGGGAGTTAAATTTGCCCGTCCAGACACCTCCAGCTAGTCTCTCATTGGTTCTCGCTATTCCTGTTCATCTTCCGCAGAAATTGCAAACTGGGCCAAACAGGAGGTTAAAGGGACTGACTCTCCAAGTCGGGAGAGTGTTAGTAAAGCGTCTGGAATGTTGAGCCTGAGTACCAGGGTACGAAAACTGAGACATATTTGAACACGTCTCCCGATCACATGGTTGATCATACTCTAGGTTCCACATGCATGTTTTAGCTGAAGGAAGAATACCTTAAACCTGGGTAGTTGAAACCCGTGGAATGGGTACCATGCAATATGACTTCAAAGGCTCTTCATTTGCTCACCGAACCCCTCCAATCCTATCACTGCTGCGTTTATGTCCCTGTACACATGCTTGATTCTCTTTCGGAGACATAGCAATCCATAGGTTTTAAGATACTTAAGAGTCAGGTACATTCTTAGGCGTTTAATATGCGGTGTTGAGTCCATTTCGTTGAGCAAGGAGTAGCTCTTGTCTATTCCATATTTGGCTTAAGGAACTTTATCTGTGCTCATTTCAATCTCTGGTTTTATGCAGCACCCCAACTCACCTTTACCCTTAAACAAGCATAAGTTGGTTTTCTAAATTTGAGACCCTGTTCTGTTCTGTAATTCAGTTCCTGTGTAGCCAAGTTTACATTCCGTGTATTACTGATATCTTATGATGTTTCTTTTTCTGTGTGACTTATTTCAGTTAGAATCATCGTACCTGAATCCACTCATTGTGCTGCTACGGGCCTGATGACATAGATTTCACTGCTGAGTGATACTGCATTGTACGTAAGTACCACAAGTTCTTTATCCATTTTTCACTTTCTGTGATATTGAACTTGTACGGTAAACGAGGTTCTTGTAAACAGAGGCGTCCCAAACATTGGGGTGGCTGTATCTTTTTGATTTTAATTTCCCTAAGCTATAGGACCATAAGTGGAAGTGCCCTAGGCTCTGTTGCTTTGTTTTTTAGATGTTTCAGGAAACACCATACACTTCTCCCGAGTGTCTGTTGGCAATTTACATCCCGCCCATCAGCATAACAAGGCTCCCAGTTCTCCATGGCCTGTCCTGCCTTTCTGGATTTTACACTTTTTTCAGATGGCCCTTTTGACCGGGGGGAAGTGAGACTTCATTGTAGTGCAGATTTTCTTTGCAAGCTTGCTTGGTTGGCCAAAAAGGGCGTATGCGTTTTTTCCTGAATATATTCAGGAAAAAACGCATACGCCCTTTTTGGCCAAGTGCATCATTGTGGACGTTCTGCCTCTTTTCCTATGCTTTCAATGCAATTCCAGTCTACCTCCTGAAATCGGTTTCCTGCAATTCTGCCCCGCTTTCAAGTCCTCTTGGCAGCCTTACTTCAGTATAGTTTTGGACGATAGTTGTCACTTATAACTCTGCAGGTTTGTGAATTACAGTGCCCCTGAGCTCCTTTCTTCAACTCGTTTTCTTGTGAGCTGGCCGCAACACCGCAGGATGGCTTCAGGCCCTAATCTGGTTCCGGCACGGCACGCTGAGCCTTTGGTTATTTCCTCTTCCTGGTGGGAAATGGGAGTTAAGTTTGCCCGTCCAGACACCTCCAGCTAGTCTCTCATTGGTTCTCGCTATTCCTGTTCATCTTCCACAGAAATTGCAAACTGGGCCAAACAGGAGGTTAAAGGGACTGACTCTCCAAGTCGGGAGAGTGTTAGTAAAGCGTCTGGAATGTTGCACCCGAGTACCAGGGTACGAAAACTGAGACATATTTGAACACGTCTCCCGATCACATGGTTGATCATACTCTAGGTTCCACATGCATGTTTTAGCTGAAGGAAGAATACCTTAAACCTGGGTAGTTGAAACCCGTGGAATGGGTACCATGCAATATGACTTCAAAGGGTCTTCATTTGCTCACCGAACCTCTCCAATCCTATCACTGCTGCGTTTATGTCCCTGTACACATGCTTGATTCTCTTTCGGAGACATAGCAATCCATAGGTTTTAAGATACTTAAGAGTCAGGTACATTCTTAGGCGTTTAATATGCGGTGTTGAGTCCATTTCGTTGAGCAAGGAGTAGCTCTTGTCTATTCCATATTTGGCTTAAGGAACTTTATCTGTGCTCATTTCAATCTCTGGTTTTATGCAGCACCCCAACTCACCTTTACCCTTAAACAAGCATAAGTTGGTTTTCTAAATTTGAGACCCTGTTCTGTTCTGTAATTCAGTTCCTGTGTAGCCAAGTTTACATTCCGTGTATTACTGATATCGTATGATGTTTCTTTCTCTGTGTGACTTATTTCAGTTAGAATCATCGTACCTGAATCCACTCATTGTGCTGCTACGGGCCTGATGACATAGATTTCACTGCTGAGTGATACTGCATTGTACGTAAGTACCACAAGTTCTTTATCCATTTTTCACTTTCTGTGATATTGAACTTGTACGGTAAACGAGGTTCTTGTAAACAGAGGCGTCCCAAACATTGGGGTGGCTGTATCTTTTTGATTTTAATTTCCCTAAGCTATAGGACCATAAGTGGAAGTGCCCTAGGCTCTGTTGCTTTGTTTTTTAGATGTTTCAGGAAACACCATACACTTCTCCCGAGTGTCTGTTGGCAATTTACATCGCGCCCATCAACATAACAAGGCTCCCAGGTCTCCATGGCCTGTCCTGCCTTTCTGGATTTTACACTTTATTCAGATGGCCCTTTTGACCGGGGGGGGGGGGGAAGTGAGACTTCATTGTAGTGCAGATTTCCTTTGCAAGCTTGCTTGGTTGGCCAAAAAGGGCGTATGCGTTTTTTCCTGAATATATTCAGGAAAGAACGCATACGCCCTTTTTGGCCAAGTGCATCATTGTGGACGTTCTGCCTCTTTTCCTATGCTTTCAATGCAATTCCAGTCTACCTCCTGAAATCGGTTTCCTGCAATTCTGCCCCGCTTTCAAGTCCTCTTGGCAGCCTTACTTCAGTATATTTTTGGACGATAGTTGTCATTTATAACTCTGCAGGTTTGTGAATTACAGTGCCCCTGAGCTCCTTTCTTCAACTCGTTTTCTTGTGAGCTGGCCGCAACACCGCAGGATGGCTTCAGGCCCTAATCTGGTTCCGGCACGGCACGCTGAGCCTTTGGTTCTTTCCTCTTCCTGGTGGGAAATGAGAGTTAAATTTGCCCGTCCAGACACCTCCAGCTAGTCTCTCATTGGTTCTCGCTATTCCTGTTCATCTTCCGCAGAAATTGCAAACTGGGCCAAACAGGAGGTTAAAGGGACTGACTCTCCAAGTCGGGAGAGTGTTAGTAAAGCGTCTGGAATGTTGCACCCGAGTACCAGGGTACGAAAACTGAGACATATTTGAACACGTCTCCCGATCACATGGTTGATCATACTCTAGGTTCCACATGCATGTTTTAGCTGAAGGAAGAATACCTTAAACCTGGGTAGTTGAAACCCGTGGAATGGGTACCATGCAATATGACTTCAAAGGGTCTTCATTTGCTCACCGAACCTCTCCAATCCTATCACTGCTGCGTTTATGTCCCTGTACACATGCTTGATTCTCTTTCGGAGACATAGCAATCCATAGGTTTTAAGATACTTAAGAGTCAGGTACATTCTTAGGCGTTTAATATGCGGTGTTGAGTCCATTTCGTTGAGCAAGGAGTAGCTCTTGTCTATTCCATATTTGGCTTAAGGAACTTTATCTGTGCTCATTTCAATCTCTGGTTTTATGCAGCACCCCAACTCACCTTTACCCTTAAACAAGCATAAGTTGGTTTTCTAAATTTGAGACCCTGTTCTGTTCTGTAATTCAGTTCCTGTGTAGCCAAGTTTACATTCCGTGTATTACTGATATCTTATGATGTTTCTTTTTCTGTGTGACTTATTTCAGTTAGAATCATCGTACCTGAATCCACTCATTGTGCTGCTACGGGCCTGATGACATAGATTTCACTGCTGAGTGATACTGCATTGTACGTAAGTACCACAAGTTCTTTATCCATTTTTCACTTTCTGTGATATTGAACTTGTACGGTAAACGAGGTTCTTGTAAACAGAGGCGTCCCAAACATTGGGGTGGCTGTATCTTTTTGATTTTAATTTCCCTAAGCTATAGGACCATAAGTGGAAGTGCCCTAGGCTCTGTTGCTTTGTTTTTTAGATGTTTCAGGAAACACCATACACTTCTCCCGAGTGTCTGTTGGCAATTTACATCCCACCCATCAGCATAACAAGGCTCCCAGTTCTCCATGGCCTGTCCTGCCTTTCTGGATTTTACACTTTTTTCAGATGGCCCTTTTGACCGGGGGGAAGTGAGACTTCATTGTAGTGCAGATTTCCTTTGCAAGCTTGCTTGGTTGGCCAAAAAGGGCGTATGCGTTTTTTCCTGAATATATTCAGGAAAAAACGCATACGCCCTTTTTGGCCAAGTGCATCATTGTGGACGTTCTGCCTCTTTTCCTATGCTTTCAATGCAATTCCAGTCTACCTCCTGAAATCGGTTTCCTGCAATTCTGCCCCGCTTTCAAGTCCTCTTGGCAGCCTTACTTCAGTATATTTTTGGACGATAGTTGTCATTTATAACTCTGCAGGTTTGTGAATTACAGTGCCCCTGAGCTCCTTTCTTCAACTCGTTTTCTTGTGAGCTGACCGCAACACCGCAGGATGGCTTCAGGCCCTAATCTGGTTCCGGCACGGCACGCTGAGCCTTTGGTTATTTCCTCTTCCTGGTGGGAAATGAGAGTTAAATTTGCCCGTCCAGACACCTCCAGCTAGTCTCTCATTGGTTCTCGCTATTCCTGTTCATCTTCCGCAGAAATTGCAAACTGGGCCAAACAGGAGGTTAAAGGGACTGACTCTCCAAGTCGGGAGAGTGTTAGTAAAGCGTCTGGAATGTTGCACCCGAGTACCAGGGTACGAAAACTGAGACATATTTGAACACGTCTCCCGATCACATGGTTGATCATACTCTAGGTTCCACATGCATGTTTTAGCTGAAGGAAGAATACCTTAAACCTGGGTAGTTGAAACCCGTGGAATGGGTACCATGCAATATGACTTCAAAGGGTCTTCATTTGCTCACCGAACCTCTCCAATCCTATCACTGCTGCGTTTATGTCCCTGTACACATGCTTGATTCTCTTTCGGAGACATAGCAATCCATACGTTTTAAGATACTTAAGAGTCAGGTACATTCTTAGGCGTTTAATATGCGGTGTTGAGTCCATTTCGTTGAGCAAGGAGTAGCTCTTGTCTATTCCATATTTGGCTTAAGGAACTTTATCTGTGCTCATTTCAATCTCTGGTTTTATGCAGCACCCCAACTCACCTTTACCCTTAAACAAGCATAAGTTGGTTTTCTAAATTTGAGACCCTGTTCTGTTCTGTAATTCAGTTCCTGTGTAGCCAAGTTTACATTCCGTGTATTACTGATATCTTATGATGTTTCTTTCTCTCTGTGACTTATTTCAGTTAGGATCATCGTACCTGAATCCACTCATTGTGCTGCTACGGGCCTGATGACATAGATTTCACTGCTGAGTGATACTGCATTGTACGTAAGTACCACAAGTTCTTTATCCATTTTTCACTTTCTGTGATATTGAACTTGTACGGTAAACGAGGTTCTTGTAAACAGAGGCGTCCCAAACATTGGGGTGGCTGTATCTTTTTGATTTTAATTTCCCGAAGCTATAGGACCATAAGTGGAAGTGCCCTAGGCTCTGTTGCTTTGTTTTTTAGATGTTTCAGGAAACACCATACACTTCTCCCGAGTGTCTGTTGGCAATTTACATCCCGCCCATCAGCATAACAAGGCTCCCAGGTCTCCATGGCCTGTCCTGCCTTTCTGGATTTTACACTTTTTTCAGATGGCCCTTTTGACCGGGGGGAAGTGAGACTTCATTGTAGTGCAGATTTCCTTTGCAAGCTTGCTTGGTTGGCCAAAAAGGGCGTATGCGTTTTTTCCTGAATATATTCAGGAAAAAACGCATACGCCCTTTTTGGCCAAGTGCATCATTGTGGACGTTCTGCCTCTTTTCCTATGCTTTCAATGCAATTCCAGTCTACCTCCTGAAATCGGTTTCCTGCAATTCTGCCCCGCTTTCAAGTCCTCTTGGCAGCCTTACTTCAGTATATTTTTGGACGATAGTTGTCATTTATAACTCTGCAGGTTTGTGAATTACAGTGCCCCTGAGCTCCTTTCTTCAACTCGTTTTCTTGTGAGCTGGCCGCAACACCGCAGGACGGCTTCAGGCCCTAATCTGGTTCCGGCACGGCACGCTGAGCCTTTGGTTATTTCCTCTTCCTGGTGAGAAATGAGAGTTAAATTTGCCCGTCCAGACACCTCCAGCTAGTCTCTCATTGGTTCTCGCTATTCCTGTTCATGTTCCGCAGAAATTGCAAACTGGGCCAAACAGGAGGTTAAAGGGACTGACTCTCCAAGTCGGGAGAGTGTTAGTAAAGCGTCTGGAATGTTGCACCCGAGTACCAGGGTACGAAAACTGAGACATATTTGAACACGTCTCCCGATCACATGGTTGATCATACTCTAGGTTCCACATGCATGTTTTAGCTGAAGGAAGAATACCTTAAACCTGGGTAGTTGAAACCCGTGGAATGGGTACCATGCAATATGACTTCAAAGGGTCTTCATTTGCTCACCGAACCTCTCCAATCCTATCACTGCTGCGTTTATGTCCCTGTACACATGCTTGATTCTCTTTCGGAGACATAGCAATCCATAGGTTTTAAGATACTTAAGAGTCAGGTACATTCTTAGGCGTTTAATATGCGGTGTTGAGTCCATTTCGTTGAGCAAGGAGTAGCTCTTGTCTATTCCATATTTGGCTTAAGGAACTTTATCTGTGCTCATTTCAATCTCTGGTTTTATGCAGCACCCCAACTCACCTTTACCCTTAAACAAGCATAAGTTGGTTTTCTAAATTTGAGACCCTGTTCTGTTCTGTAATTCAGTTCCTGTGTAGCCAAGTTTACATTCCGTGTATTAGTGATATCTTATGATGTTTCTTTTTCTGTGTGACTTATTTCAGTTAGAATCATCGTACCTGAATCCACTCATTGTGCTGCTACGGGCCTGATGACATAGATTTCACTGCTGAGTGATACTGCATTGTACGTAAGTACCACAAGTTCTTTATCCATTTTTCACTTTCTGTGATATTGAACTTGTACGGTAAACGAGGTTCTTGTAAACAGAGGCGTCCCAAACATTGGGGTGGCTGTATCTTTTTGATTTTAATTTCCCTAAGCTATAGGACCATAAGTGGAAGTGCCCTAGGCTCTGTTGCTTTGTTTTTTAGATGTTTCAGGAAACACCATACACTTCTCCCGAGTGTCTGTTGGCAATTTACATCCCGCCCATCAGCATAACAAGGCTCCCAGTTCTCCATGGCCTGTCCTGCCTTTCTGGATTTTACACTTTTTTCAGATGGCCCTTTTGACCGGGGGGAAGTGAGACTTCATTGTAGTGCAGATTTCCTTTGCAAGCTTGCTTGGTTGGCCAAAAAGGGCGTATGCGTTTTTTCCTGAATATATTCAGGAAAAAACGCATACGCCCTTTTTGGCCAAGTGCATCATTGTGGACGTTCTGCCTCTTTTCCTATGCTTTCAATGCAATTCCAGTCTACCTCCTGAAATCGGTTTCCTGCAATTCTGCCCCGCTTTCAAGTCCTCTTGGCAGCCTTACTTCAGTATATTTTTGGACGATAGTTGTCATTTATAACTCTGCAGGTTTGTGAATTACAGTGCCCCTGAGCTCCTTTCTTCAACTCGTTTTCTTGTGAGCTGGCCGCAACACCGCAGGACGGCTTCAGGCCCTAATCTGGTTCCGGCACGGCACGCTGAGCCTTTGGTTATTTCCTCTTCCTGGTGAGAAATGAGAGTTAAATTTGCCCGTCCAGACACCTCCAGCTAGTCTCTCATTGGTTCTCGCTATTCCTGTTCATGTTCCGCAGAAATTGCAAACTGGGCCAAACAGGAGGTTAAAGGGACTGACTCTCCAAGTCGGGAGAGTGTTAGTAAAGCGTCTGGAATGTTGCACCCGAGTACCAGGGTACGAAAACTGAGACATATTTGAACACGTCTCCCGATCACATGGTTGATCATACTCTAGGTTCCACATGCATGTTTTAGCTGAAGGAAGAATACCTTAAACCTGGGTAGTTGAAACCCGTGGAATGGGTACCATGCAATATGACTTCAAAGGGTCTTCATTTGCTCACCGAACCTCTCCAATCCTATCACTGCTGCGTTTATGTCCCTGTACACATGCTTGATTCTCTTTCGGAGACATAGCAATCCATAGGTTTTAAGATACTTAAGAGTCAGGTACATTCTTAGGCGTTTAATATGCGGTGTTGAGTCCATTTCGTTGAGCAAGGAGTAGCTCTTGTCTATTCCATATTTGGCTTAAGGAACTTTATCTGTGCTCATTTCAATCTCTGGTTTTATGCAGCACCCCAACTCACCTTTACCCTTAAACAAGCATAAGTTGGTTTTCTAAATTTGAGACCCTGTTCTGTTCTGTAATTCAGTTCCTGTGTAGCCAAGTTTACATTCCGTGTATTAGTGATATCTTATGATGTTTCTTTTTCTGTGTGACTTATTTCAGTTAGAATCATCGTACCTGAATCCACTCATTGTGCTGCTACGGGCCTGATGACATAGATTTCACTGCTGAGTGATACTGCATTGTACGTAAGTACCACAAGTTCTTTATCCATTTTTCACTTTCTGTGATATTGAACTTGTACGGTAAACGAGGTTCTTGTAAACAGAGGCGTCCCAAACATTGGGGTGGCTGTATCTTTTTGATTTTAATTTCCCTAAGCTATAGGACCATAAGTGGAAGTGCCCTAGGCTCTGTTGCTTTGTTTTTTAGATGTTTCAGGAAACACCATACACTTCTCCCGAGTGTCTGTTGGCAATTTACATCCCGCCCATCAGCATAACAAGGCTCCCAGTTCTCCATGGCCTGTCCTGCCTTTCTGGATTTTACACTTTTTTCAGATGGCCCTTTTGACCGGGGGGAAGTGAGACTTCATTGTAGTGCAGATTTCCTTTGCAAGCTTGCTTGGTTGGCCAAAAAGGGCGTATGCGTTTTTTCCTGAATATATTCAGGAAAAAACGCATACGCCCTTTTTGGCCAAGTGCATCATTGTGGACGTTCTGCCTCTTTTCCTATGCTTTCAATGCAATTCCAGTCTACCTCCTGAAATCGGTTTCCTGCAATTCTGCCCCGCTTTCAAGTCCTCTTGGCAGCCTTACTTCAGTATATTTTTGGACGATAGTTGTCATTTATAACTCTGCAGGTTTGTGAATTACAGTGCCCCTGAGCTCCTTTCTTCAACTCGTTTTCTTGTGAGCTGGCCGCAACACCGCAGGATGGCTTCAGGCCCTAATCTGGTTCCGGCATGGCACGCTGAGCCTTTGGTTATTTCCTCTTCCTGGTGGGAAATGAGAGTTAAATTTGCCCGTCCAGACACCTCCAGCTAGTCTCTCATTGGTTCTCGCTATTCCTGTTCATCTTCCGCAGAAATTGCAAACTGGGCCAAACAGGAGGTTAAAGGGACTGACTCTCCAAGTCGGGAGAGTGTTAGTAAAGCGTCTGGAATGTTGCACCCGAGTACCAGGGTACGAAAACTGAGACATATTTGAACACGTCTCCCGATCACATGGTTGATCATACTCTAGGTTCCACATGCATGTTTTAGCTGAAGGAAGAATACCTTAAACCTGGGTAGTTGAAACCCGTGGAATGGGTACCATGCAATATGACTTCAAAGGGTCTTCATTTGCTCACCGAACCTCTCCAATCTTATCACTGCTGCGTTTATGTCCCTGTACACATGCTTGATTCTCTTTCGGAGACATAGCAATCCATAGGTTTTAAGATACTTAAGAGTCAGGTACATTCTTAGGCGTTTAATATGCGGTGTTGAGTCCATTTCGTTGAGCAAGGAGTAGCTCTTGTCTATTCCATATTTGGCTTAAGGAACTTTATCTGTGCTCATTTCAATCTCTGGTTTTATGCAGCACCCCAACTCACCTTTACCCTTAAACAAGCATAAGTTGGTTTTCTAAATTTGAGACCCTGTTCTGTTCTGTAATTCAGTTCCTGTGTAGCCAAGTTTACATTCCGTGTATTAGTGATATCTTATGATGTTTCTTTTTCTGTGTGACTTATTTCAGTTAGAATCATCGTACCTGAATCCACTCATTGTGCTGCTACGGGCCTGATGACATAGATTTCACTGCTGAGTGATACTGCATTGTACGTATGTACCACAAGTTCTTTATCCATTTTTCACTTTCTGTGATATTGAACTTGTACGGTAAACGAGGTTCTTGTAAACAGAGGCATCCCAAACATTGGGGTGGCTGTATCTTTTTGATTTTAATTTCCCTAAGCTATAGGACCATAAGTGGAAGTGCCCTAGGCTCTGTTGCTTTGTTTCTTAGATGTTTCAGGAAACACCATACACTTCTCCCGAGTGTCTGTTGGCAATTTACATCCCGCCCATCAGCATAACAAGGCTCCCAGTTCTCCATGGCCTGTCCTGCCTTTCTGGATTTTACACTTTTTTCAGATGGCCCTTTTGACTGGGGGGAAGTGAGACTTCATTGTAGTGCAGATTTCCTTTGCAAGCTTGCTTGGTTGGCCAAAAAGGGCGTATGCGTTTTTTCCTGAATATATTCAAGAAAAACCGCATACGCCCTTTTTGGCCAAGTGCATCATTGTGGACGTTCTGCCTCTTTTCCTATGCTTTCAATGCAATTCCAGTCTACCTCCTGAAATCGGTTTCCTGCAATTCTGCCCCGCTTTCAAGTCCTCTTGGCAGCCTTACTTCAGTATATTTTTGGACGATAGTTGTCATTTATAACTCTGCAGGTTTGTGAATTACAGTGCCCCTGAGCTCCTTTCTTCAACTCGTTTTCTTGTGAGCTGGCCGCAACACCGCAGGATGGCTTCAGGCCCTAATCTGGTTCCGGCATGGCACGCTGAGCCTTTGGTTATTTCCTCTTCCTGGTGGGAAATGAGAGTTAAATTTGCCCGTCCAGACACCTCCAGCTAGTCTCTCATTGGTTCTCGCTATTCCTGTTCATCTTCCGCAGAAATTGCAAACTGGGCCAAACAGGAGGTTAAAGGGACTGACTCTCCAAGTCGGGAGAGTGTTAGTAAAGCGTCTGGAATGTTGCACCCGAGTACCAGGGTACGAAAACTGAGACATATTTGAACACGTCTCCCGATCACATGGTTGATCATACTCTGGGTTCCACATGCATGTTTTAGCTGAAGGAAGAATACCTTAAACCTGGGTAGTTGAAACCCGTGGAATGGGTACCATGCAATATGACTGCAAAGGGTCTTCATTTGCTCACCGAACCTCTCCAATCCTATCACTGCTGCGTTTATGCCCCGTACACACACTTGATTGTCTTTCGGAGACATAGCAATCCATAGGTTTTAAGATACTTAAGAGTCAGGTACATTCTTAGGCGTTTAATATGCGGTGTTGAGTCCATTTCGTTGAGCAAGGAGTAGCTCTTGTCTATTCCATATTTGGCTTAAGGAACTTTATCTGTGCTCATTTCAATCTCTGGTTTTATGCAGCACCCCAACTCACCTTTACCCTTAAACAAGCATAAGTTGGTTTTCTAAATTTGAGACCCTGTTCTGTTCTGTAATTCAGTTCCTGTGTAGCCAAGTTTACATTCCGTGTATTACTGATATCGTATGATGTTTCTTTTTCTGTGTGACTTATTTCAGTTAGAATCATCGTACCTGAATCCACTCATTGTGCTGCTACGGGCCTGATGACATAGATTTCACTGCTGAGTGATACTGCATTGTACGTAAGTACCACAAGTTCTTTATCCATTTTTCACTTTCTGTGATATTGAACTTGTACGGTAAACGAGGTTCTTGTAAACAGAGGCGTCCCAAACATTGGGGTGGCTGTATCTTTTTGATTTTAATTTCCCTAAGCTATAGGACCATAAGTGGAAGTGCCCTAGGCTCTGTTGCTTTGTTTCTTAGATGTTTCAGGAAACACCATACACTTCTCCCGAGTGTCTGTTGGCAATTTACATCCCGCCCATCAGCATAACAAGGCTCCCAGTTCTCCATGGCCTGTCCTGCCTTTCTGGATTTTACACTTTTTTCAGATGGCCCTTTTGACCGGGGGGAAGTGAGACTTCATTGTAGTGCAGATTTCCTTTGCAAGCTTGCTTGGTTGGCCAAAACGGGCGTATGCGTTTTTTCCTGAATATATTCAGGAAAAAACGCATACGCCCTTTTTGGCCAAGTGCATCATTGTGGACGTTCTGCCTCTTTTCCTATGCTTTCAATGCAATTCCAGTCTACCTCCTGAAATCGGTTTCCTGCAATTCTGCCCCGCTTTCAAGTCCTCTTGGCAGCCTTACTTCAGTATATTTTTGGACGATAGTTGTCATTTATAACTCTGCAGGTTTGTGAATTACAGTGCCCCTGAGCTCCTTTCTTCAACTCGTTTTCTTGTGAGCTGGCCGCAACACCGCAGGATGGCTTCAGGCCCTAATCTGGTTCCGGCACGGCACGCTGAGCCTTTGGTTCTTTCCTCTTCCTGGTGGGAAATGGGAGTTAAATTTGCCCGTCCAGACACCTCCAGCTAGTCTCTCATTGGTTCTCGCTATTCCTGTTCATCTTCCGCAGAAATTGCAAACTGGGCCAAACAGGAGGTTAAAGGGACTGACTCTCCAAGTCGGGAGAGTGTTAGTAAAGTGTCTGGAATGTTGCACCCGAGTACCAGGGTACGAAAACTGAGACATATTTGAACACGTCTCCCGATCACATGGTTGATCATACTCTAGGTTCCACATGCATGTTTTAGCTGAAGGAAGAATACCTTAAACCTGGGTAGTTGAAACCCGTGGAATGGGTACCATGCAATATGACTTCAAAGGGTCTTCATTTGCTCACCGAACCTCTCCAATCCTATCACTGCTGCGTTTATGTCCCTGTACACATGCTTGATTCTCTTTTGGAGACATAGCAATCCATAGGTTTTAAGATACTTAAGAGTCAGGTACATTCTTAGGCGTTTAATATGCGGTGTTGAGTCCATTTCGTTGAGCAAGGAGTAGCTCTTGTCTATTCCATATTTGGCTTAAGGAACTTTATCTGTGCTCATTTCAATCTCTGGTTTTATGCAGCACCCCAACTCACCTTTACCCTTAAACAAGCATAAGTTGGTTTTCTAAATTTGAGACCCTGTTCTGTTCTGTAATTCAGTTCCTGTGTAGCCAAGTTTACATTCCGTGTATTAGTGATATCTTATGATGTTTCTTTTTCTGTGTGACTTATTTCAGTTAGAATCATCGTACCTGAATCCACTCATTGTGCTGCTACGGGCCTGATGACATAGATTTCACTGCTGAGTGATACTGCATTGTACGTAAGTACCACAAGTTCTTTATCCATTTTTCACTTTCTGTGATATTGAACTTGTACGGTAAACGAGGTTCTTGTAAACAGAGGCGTCCCAAACATTGGGGTGGCTGTATCTTTTTGATTTTAATTTCCCTAAGCTATAGGACCATAAGTGGAAGTGCCCTAGGCTCTGTTGCTTTGTTTTTTAGATATTTCAGGAAACACCATACACTTCTCCCGAGTGTCTGTTGGCAATTTACATCCCGCCCATCAGCATAACAAGGCTCCCAGTTCTCCATGGCCTGTCCTGCCTTTCTGGATTTTACACTTTTCTCAGATGGCCCTTTTGACCGGGGGGAAGTGAGACTTCATTGTAGTGCAGATTTCCTTTGCAAGCTTGCTTGGTTGGCCAAAAAGGGCGTATGCGTTTTTTCCTGAATATATTCAGGAAAAAACGCATACGCCCTTTTTGGCCAAGTGCATCATTGTGGACGTTCTGCCTCTTTTCCTATGCTTTCAATGCAATTCCAGTCTACCTCCTGAAATCGGTTTCCTGCAATTCTGCCCCGCTTTCAAGTCCTCTTGGCAGCCTTACTTCAGTATATTTTTGGACGATAGTTGTCATTTATAACTCTGCAGGTTTGTGAATTACAGTGCCCCTGAGCTCCTTTCTTCAACTCGTTTTCTTGTGAGCTGGCCGCAACACCGCAGGATGGCTTCAGGCCCTAATCTGGTTCCGGCACGGCACGCTGAGCCTTTGGTTATTTCCTCTTCCTGGTGGGAAATGAGAGTTAAATTTGCCCGTCCAGACACCTCCAGCTAGTCTCTCATTGGTTCTCGCTATTCCTGTTCATCTTCCGCAGAAATTGCAAACTGGGCCAAACAGGAGGTTAAAGGGACTGACTCTCCAAGTCGGGAGAGTGTTAGTAAAGCGTCTGGAATGTTGCACCCGAGTACCAGGGTACGAAAACTGAGACATATTTGAACACGTCTCCCGATCACATGGTTGATCATACTCTAGGTTCCACATGTATGTTTTAGCTGAAGGAAGAATACCTTAAACCTGGGTAGTTGAAACCCGTGGAATGGGTACCATGCAATATGACTTCAAAGGCTCTTCATTTGCTCACCGAACCTCTCCAACCCTATCACTGCTGCGTTTATGTCCCTGTACACATGCTTGATTCTCTTTCGGAGACATAGCAATCCATAGGTTTTAAGATACTTACTAGTCAGGTACATTCTAGGGCATTTAATATGGGATGTTGAGTCCATTTCGTTGAGCAAGGAGTAGCTCTTGTCTATTTCATATTTGGCTTAAGGAACTTTATCTGTGCTCATTTCAATCTCTGGTTTTATGCAGCACCCCAACTCACCTTTCCCCTTAAGCAAGCATAAGTTGGTTTTCTAAATTTGAGACCCTGTTCTGTTTTGGAATTCAGTTCCTGTGTAGCCAAGTTTACATTCCGTGTATTACTGATATCGTATGATGTTTCTTTTTCTGTGTGACTTATTTCAGTTAGAATCATCATACCTGAATCCACTCATTGTGCTGCTAAGGGCCTGATGACATAGATTTCATTGCTGAGTGATATTGCTTTGTAAGTAAATACCACAACTTCTTTATCCATTTTTCACTTTCTGCAATGTTGAACTTGTACTGTAAACGAGGTTCTTGTAAACAGAGGCGTCCCAAAGTTTGGGGTGGCTGTGTCTTTTTGATTTTAATTTCCCTAAGCTATAGGACCATAAGTGGAAGTGCCCTAGGCTCTGTTGCTTTGTTTTTTAGATGTTTCAGGAAACACCATACACTTCTCCCGAGTGTCTGTTGGCAATTTACATCCCGCCCATCAGCATAACAAGGCTCCCAGTTCTCCATGGCCTGTCCTGCCTTTCTGGATTTTACACTTTTTTCAGATGGCCCTTTTGACCGGGGGGAAGTGAGACTTCATTGTAGTGCAGATTTCCTTTGCAAGTTTGCTTGGTTGGCCAAAAAGGGCGTATGCGTTTTTTCCTGAATATATTCAGGAAAAAACGCATACGCCCTTTTTGGCCAAGTGCATCATTGTGGACGTTCTGCCTCTTTTCCTATGCTTTCAATGCCATTCCAGTTTACCTCCTGAAATCGGTTTCCTGCAATTCTGCCCCGCTTTCAAGTCCTCTTGGCAGCCTTACTTCAGTATATTTTTGGACGATAGCTGGCATTTATAACTCTGCAGGTTTGTGAATTACAGTGCCCCTGAGCTCCTTTCTTCAACTCGCTTTCTTTTGAGCTGACCGCAACACCGCAGGATGGCTTCAGGCTCTAATCTGTATCCGGCACGGCACGCTGAGCCTTTGGTTCTTTCCTCTTCCTGGTGGGAAATGGGAGTAAAATTTGCCCGTCCAGTCATCTCCAGCTAGTGTCTCATTGGTTCTCCCTATTCCTGTTCATCTTTCACAGAAATTGCAAACTGGGCCAAACAGGAGGTTAAAGGCGCTGACTCTCCAAGTGGGGAGAGTGTTAGTAAAGCGTCTGGAATGTTGCACCCGAGTACCAGGGGAGGAAAACTGAGACATATTTGAACACGTCTCCCGTTCACACGGTTGATCATACTCTGGGTTCCACATGCATGTTTTAGCTGAAGGAAGAATACCTTAAACCTGGAGAGTTGAGACCCGTGTAATGGATACCATGCAATATGACTTCAAAGGGTCTTCATCTGCTCACCGAACCTCTCCAATCCTATGACTGCTGCGTTTATGCCCCTGTACACACGCTTGATTCTCTTATGGAGACATAGCAATCCATAGGTTTTAAGATACTAGTCAGGTACATTCTTAGGCGTTTAATATGCGGTGTTGAGTCCATTTCGTTGAGCAAGGAGTAGCTCTTGTCTATTCCATATTTGGCTTAAGGAAATTTATCTGTGCTCATTTCAATCTCTGGTTTTATGTAGCACCCCAACTCACCTTTCCCCTTAAGCAAGCATAAGTTGGTTTTCTAAATTTGAGACCCTGTTCTGTTTTGGAATTCAGTTCCTGTGTAGCCAAGTTTACATTCCGTGTATTAGTGATATCTTTTGATGTTTCTTTTTCTGTGTGACTTATTTCAGTTAGAATCATCGTACCTGAATCCACTCATTATGCTGCTATGGGCCTGATGACATAGATTTCATTGCTGAGTGATACTGCATTGTACGTAAGTACCACAAGTTCTTTATCCATTTTTCACTTTCTGTGATATTGAACTTGTACGGTAAATGAGGTTCTTGTAAACAGAGGCGTCCCAAATTGGGGTGGCTGTGTCTTTTTGATTTTAATTTCCCTAAGCTATAGGACCATAAGTGGAAGTGTCCTAGGCTCTGTTGCTTTGTTTCTTAGATGTTTCAGGAAACACCATACACTTCTCCCGAGTGTCTGTTGGCAATTTACATCCCGCCCATCAGCATAACAAGGCTCCCAGTTCTCCATGGCCTGTCCTGCCTTTCTGGATTTTACACTTTTTTCAGATGGCCCTTTTGACCGGGGGGAAGTGAGACTTCATTGTAGTGCAGATTTCCTTTGCAAGCTTGCTTGGTTGGCCAAAAAGGGCGTATGCGTTTTTTCCTGAATATATTCAGGAAAAAACGCATACGCCCTTTTTGGCCAAGTGCATCATTGTGGACGTTCTGCCTCTTTTCCTATGCTTTCAATGCAATTCCAGTCTACCTCCTGAAATCGGTTTCCTGCAATTCTGCCCCGCTTTCAAGTCCTCTTGGCAGCCTTACTTCAGTATATTTTTGGACGATAGCTGTCATTTATAACTCTGCAGATTTGTGAATTACAGTGCCCCTGAGCTCCTTTCTTCAACTCGCTTTCTTGTGACCTGGCCGCAACACCGCAGGATGGCTTCAGGCCCTAATCTGGTTCCGGCACTGCACGCTGAGCCTTTGGTTATTTCCTCTTCCTGGTGGGAAATGAGAGTTAAATTTGCCCGTCCAGACACCTCCAGCTAGTCTCTCATTGGTTCTCCCTATTCCTGTTCATCTTCCGCAGAAATTGCAAACTGGGCCAAACAGGAGGTTAAAGGGACTGACTCTCCAAGTCGGGAGAGTGTTAGTAAAGCGTCTGGAATGTTGCACTCGAGTACCAGGGTATGAAAACTGAGACATATTTGAACACGTCTCCCGATCACATGGTTGATCATACTCTGGGTTCCACATGCATGTTTTAGCTGTAGGAAGAATACCTTAAACCTGGGTAGTTGAAACCCGTGGAATGGGTACCATGCAATATGACTTCAAAGGGTCTTCATTTGCTCACCGAACCTCTCCAATCCTATCACTGCTGCGTTTATGCACCTGTACACATGCTTGATTCTCTTTCGGAGACATAGCAATCCATAGGTTTTAAGATACTTACTAGTCAGGTACATTCTAGGGCGTTTAATATGGGATGTTGAGTCCATTTCGTTGAGCAAGGAGTAGCTCTTGTCTATTTCATATTTGGCTTAAGGAACTTTATCTGTGCTCATTTCAATCTCTGGTTTTATGCAGCACCCCAACTCACCTTTCACCTTAAGCAAGCATAAGTTGGTTTTCTAAATTTGAGACCCTGTTCTGTTTTGGAATTCAGTTCCTGTGTAGCCAAGTTTACATTCCGTGTATTAGTGATATCTTATGATGTTTCTTTTTCTGTGTGACTTATTTCAGTTAGAATCATCATACCTGAATCCACTCATTGTGCTGCTAAGGGCCTGATGACATAGATTTCATTGCTGAGTGATATTGCTTTGTAAGTAAATACCACAACTTCTTTATCCATTTTTCACTTTCTGCAATGTTGAACATGTACTGTAAACGAGGTTCTTGTAAACAGAGGCGTCCCAAACTTTGGGGTGGCTGTGTCTTTTTGATTTTAATTTCCCTAAGCTATAGGACCATAAGTGGAAGTGCCCTAGGCTCTGTTGCTTTGTTTTTTAGATGTTTCAGGAAACACCATACACTTCTCCCGAGTGTCTGTTGGCAATTTACATCCCGCCCATCAGCATAACAAGGCTCCCAGTTCTCCATGGCCTTTCCTGCCTTTCTGGATTTTACACTTTTTTCAGATGGCCTTTTTGACCAGGGGGAAGTGAGACTTCATTGTAGTGCAGATTTCCTTTGCAAGTTTGCTTGGTTGTCCAAAAAGGGCGTATGCGTTTCTTTCTGAATATATTCAGGAAAAAACGCATACGCCCTTTTTGGCCAAGTGCATCATTGTGGACGTTCTGCCTCTTTTCCTATGCTTTCAATGCAATTCCAGTTTACCTCCTGAAATCGGTTTCCTGCAATTCTGCCACGCATTCAAGTCCTCTTGGCAGCCTTACTTCAGTATATTTTTGGACGATAGCTGTCATTTATAACTCTGCAGATTTGTGAATTACAGTGCCCCTGAGCTCCTTTCTTCAACTCGCTTTCTTGTGAGCTGGCCGCAACACCGCAGGATGGCTTCAGGCCCTAATCTGGTTCCGGCACAGCACGCTGAGCCTTTGGTTATTTCCTCTTCCTGGTGGGAAATGAGAGTTAAATTTGCCCGTCCAGACACCTCCAGCTAGTCTCTCATTGGTTCTCGCTATTCCTGTTCATCTTCCGCAGAAATGGCAAACTGGGCCAAACAGGAGGTTAAAGGGACTGACTCTCCAAGTCGGGAGAGTGTTAGTAAAGCGTCTGGAATATTGCACCCGAGTACCAGGGTATGAAAACTGAGACATATTTGAACACATCTCCCGATCACATGGTTGATCATACTCTAGGTTCCACATGCATGTTTTAGCTGAAGGAAGAATACCTTAAACCTGGGTAGTTGAAACCCGTGGAATGGGTACCATGCCATATGACTGCAAAGGGTCTTCATTTGCTTACCGAACCTCTCCAATCCTATCACTGCTGCATTTATGCCCCGTACACACACTTGATTGTCTTTCAGAGACATAGCAATCCATAGGTTTTAAGATACTTAAGAGTCAGGTACATTCTTAGGCGTTTAATATGCGGTGTTGAGTCCATTTCGTTGAGCAAGGAGTAGCTCTTGTCTATTCCATATTTGGCTTAAGGAACTTTAACTGTGCTCATTTCAATCTCTGGTTATATGCAGCACCCCAACTCACCTTTCCCCTTAAGCAAGCATAAGTTGGTTTTCTAAATTTGAGACCCTGTTCTGTTTTGGAATTCAGTTTCTGTGTAGCCAAGTTTACATTCCGTGTATTAGTGATATCTTATGATGTTTCTTTTTCTGTGTGACTTATTTCAGTTAGAATCATCATACCTGAATCCACTCATTGTGCTGCTAAGGGCCTGATGACATAGATTTCATTGCTGAGTGATATTGCTTTGTAAGTAAATACCACAACTTCTTTATCCATTTTTCACTTTCTGCGATGTTGAACTTGTACTGTAAACGAGGTTCTTGTAAACAGAGCCGTCCCAAACTTTGGAGTGGCTGTGTCTTCTTGATTTTAATTTCCCTAAGCTATAGGACCATAAGTGGAAGTGCCCTAGGCTCTGTTGCTTTGTTTTTTAGATGTTTCAGGAAACACCATACACTTCTCCCGAGTGTCTGCTGGCAATTTACATCCCGCCCATCAGCATAACAAGGCTCCCAGTTCTCCATGGCCTGTCCTGCCTTTCTGGATTTTACACTTTTTTCAGATGGCCCTTTTGACCAGGGGGAAGTGAAACTTCATTGTAGTGCAGATTTCCTTTGCAAGCTTGCTTGGTTGGCCAAAAAGGGCGTATGCGTTTTTTCCTGAATATATTCAGGAAAAAACGCATACGCCCTTTTTGGCCAAGTGCATCATTGTGGACGTTCTGCCTCTTTTCCTATGCTTTCAATGCAATTCCAGTCTACCTCCTGAAATCGGTTTCCTGCAATTCTGCCCCGCTTTCAAGTCCTCTTGGCAGCCTTACTTCAGTATATTTTTGGACGATAGTTGTCATTTATAACTCTGCAGGTTTGTGAATTACAGTGCCCCTGAGCTCCTTTCTTCAACTCGCTTTCTTGTGAGCTGGCCGCAACACCGCAGGATGGCTTCAGGCCCTAATCTGGTTCCGGCACGGCACGCTGAGCCTTTGGTTATTTCCTCTTCCTGGTGGGAAATGAGAGTTAAATTTGCCCGTCCAGACACCTCCAGCTAGTCTCTCATTGGTTCTCCCTATTCCTGTTCATCTTCCGCAGAAATTGCAAACTGGGCCAAACAGGATGTTAAAGGCGCTGACTCTCCAAGTGGGGAGAGTGTTAGTAAAGTGTCTGGAATGTTGCACCCGAGTACCAGGGGAGGAAAACTGAGACATATTTGAACACGTCTCCCGTTCACACGGTTGATCATACTCTGGGTTCCACATGCATGTTTTAGCTGAAGGAAGAATACCTTAAACCTGGAGAGTTGAGACCCGTGTAATGGGTACCATGCAATATGACTTCAAAGGGTCTTCATCTGCTCACCGAACCTCTCCAATCCTATCACTGCTGCGTTTATGCCCCTGTACACACGCTTGATTCTCTTATGGAGACATAGCAATCCATAGGTTTTAAGATACTTACTAGTCAGGTACATTCTTAGGCGTTTAATATGGGGTGTTGAGTCCATTTCGTTGAGCAAGGAGTAGCTCTTGCCTATTCCATATTTGGCTTAAGGAACTTTATCTGTGCTCATTTCAATCTCTGGTTTTATGCAGCACCCCAACTCACCTTTCCCCTTAAGCAAGCATAAGTTGGTTTTCTAAATTTGAGACCCTGTTCTGTTCTGTAATTCAGTTCCTGTGTAGCCAAGTTTACATTCCGTGTATTACTGATATCGTATGATGTTTCTTTTTCTGTGTGACTTATTTCAGTTAGAATCATCGTACCTGAATCCACTCATTGTGCTGCTACGGGCCTGATGACATAGATTTCACTGCTGAGTGATACTGCATTGTACGTAAGTACCACAAGTTCTTTATCCATTTTTCACTTTCTGTGATATTGAACTTGTACGGTAAACGAGGTTCTTGTAAACAGAGGCGTCCCAAACATTGGGGTGGCTGTATCTTTTTGATTTTAATTTCCCTAAGCTATAGGACCATAAGTGGAAGTGCCCTAGGCTCTGTTGCTTTGTTTTTTAGATGTTTCAGGAAACACCATACACTTCTCCCGAGTGTCTGTTGGCAATTTACATCCCGCCCATCAGCATAACAAGGCTCCCAGTTCTCCATGGCCTGTCCTGTCTTTCTGGATTTTACACTTTTTTCAGATGGCCCTTTTGACCGGGGGGAAGTGAGACTTCATTGTAGTGCAGATTTCCTTTGCAAGCTTGCTTGGTTGGCCAAAAAGGGCGTATGCGTTTTTTCCTGAATATATTCAGGAAAAAACGCATACGCCCTTTTTGGCCAAGTGCATCATTGTGGACGTTCTGCCTCTTTTCCTATGCTTTCAATGCAATTCCAGTCTACCTCCTGAAATCGGTTTCCTGCAATTCTGCCCCGCTTTCAAGTCCTCTTGGCAGCCTTACTTCAGTATATTTTTGGACGATAGTTGTCATTTATAACTCTGCAGGTTTGTGAATTACAGTGCCCCTGAGCTCCTTTCTTCAACTCGCTTTCTTGTGAGCTGGCCGCAACACCGCAGGATGGCTTCAGGCCCTAATCTGGTTCCGGCACGGCACGCTGAGCCTTTGGTTATTTCCTCTTCCTGGTGGGAAATGAGAGTTAAATTTGCCCGTCCAGACACCTCCAGCTAGTCTCTCATTGGTTCTCCCTATTCCTGTTCATCTTCCGCAGAAATTGCAAACTGGGCCAAACAGGATGTTAAAGGCGCTGACTCTCCAAGTGGGGAGAGTGTTAGTAAAGTGTCTGGAATGTTGCACCCGAGTACCAGGGGAGGAAAACTGAGACATATTTGAACACGTCTCCCGTTCACACGGTTGATCATACTCTGGGTTCCACATGCATGTTTTAGCTGAAGGAAGAATACCTTAAACCTGGAGAGTTGAGACCCGTGTAATGGGTACCATGCAATATGACTTCAAAGGGTCTTCATCTGCTCACCGAACCTCTCCAATCCTATCACTGCTGCGTTTATGCCCCTGTACACACGCTTGATTCTCTTATGGAGACATAGCAATCCATAGGTTTTAAGATACTTACTAGTCAGGTACATTCTTAGGCGTTTAATATGGGGTGTTGAGTCCATTTCGTTGAGCAAGGAGTAGCTCTTGCCTATTCCATATTTGGCTTAAGGAACTTTATCTGTGCTCATTTCAATCTCTGGTTTTATGCAGCACCCCAACTCACCTTTCCCCTTAAGCAAGCATAAGTTGGTTTTCTAAATTTGAGACCCTGTTCTGTTCTGTAATTCAGTTCCTGTGTAGCCAAGTTTACATTCCGTGTATTACTGATATCGTATGATGTTTCTTTTTCTGTGTGACTTATTTCAGTTAGAATCATCGTACCTGAATCCACTCATTGTGCTGCTACGGGCCTGATGACATAGATTTCACTGCTGAGTGATACTGCATTGTACGTAAGTACCACAAGTTCTTTATCCATTTTTCACTTTCTGTGATATTGAACTTGTACGGTAAACGAGGTTCTTGTAAACAGAGGCGTCCCAAACATTGGGGTGGCTGTATCTTTTTGATTTTAATTTCCCTAAGCTATAGGACCATAAGTGGAAGTGCCCTAGGCTCTGTTGCTTTGTTTTTTAGATGTTTCAGGAAACACCATACACTTCTCCCGAGTGTCTGTTGGCAATTTACATCCCGCCCATCAGCATAACAAGGCTCCCAGTTCTCCATGGCCTGTCCTGTCTTTCTGGATTTTACACTTTTTTCAGATGGCCCTTTTGACCGGGGGGAAGTGAGACTTCATTGTAGTGCAGATTTCCTTTGCAAGCTTGCTTGGTTGGCCAAAAAGGGCGTATGCGTTTTTTCCTGAATATATTCAGGAAAAAACGCATACGCCCTTTTTGGCCAAGTGCATCATTGTGGACGTTCTGCCTCTTTTCCTATGCTTTCAATGCAATTCCAGTCTACCTCCTGAAATCGGTTTCCTGCAATTCTGCCCCGCTTTCAAGTCCTCTTGGCAGCCTTACTTCAGTATATTTTTGGACGATAGTTGTCATTTATAACTCTGCAGGTTTGTGAATTACAGTGCCCCTGAGCTCCTTTCTTCAACTCGTTTTCTTGTGAGCTGGCCGCAACACTGCAGGATGGCTTCAGGCCCTAATCTGGTTCCGGCACGGCACGCTGAGCCTTTGGTTCTTTCCTCTTCCTGGTGGGAAATGGGAGTTAAATTTGCCCGTCCAGACACCTCCAGCTAGTCTCTCATTGGTTCTCGCTATTCCTGTTCATCTTCCGCAGAAATGGCAAACTGGGCCAAACAGGAGGTTAAAGGGACTGACTCTCCAAGTCGGGAGAGTGCTAGTAAAGCGTCTGGAATGTTGCACCCGAGTACCAGGGTACGAAAACTGAGACATATTTGAACACGTCTCCCGATCACATGGTTGATCATACTCTAGGTTCCACATGCATGTTTTAGCTGAAGGAAGAATACCTTAAACCTGGGTAGTTGAAACCCGTGGAATGGGTACCATGCAATATGACTTCAAAGGCTCTTCATTTGCTCACCGAACCTCTCCAATCCTATCACTGCTGCGTTTATGTCCCCGTACACATGCTTGATTCTCTTTCGGAGACATAGCAATCCATAGGTTTTAAGATACTTAAGAGTCAGGTACATTCTTAGGCGTTTAATATGCGGTGTTGAGTCCATTTCGTTGAGCAAGGAGTAGCTCTTGTCTATTCCATATTTGGCTTAAGGAACTTTATCTGTGCTCATTTCAATCTCTGGTTTTATGCAGCACCCCAACTCACCTTTACCCTTAAACAAGCATAAGTTGGTTTTCTAAATTTGAGACCCTGTTCTGTTCTGTAATTCAGTTCCTGTGTAGCCAAGTTTACATTCCGTGTATTACTGATATCGTATGATGTTTCTTTTTCTGTGTGACTTATTTCAGTTAGAATCATCGTACCTGAATCCACTCATTGTGCTGCTACGGGCCTGATGACATAGATTTCACTGCTGAGTGATACTGCATTGTACGTAAGTACCACAAGTTCTTTATCCATTTTTCACTTTCTGTGATATTGAACTTGTACGGTAAACGAGGTTCTTGTAAACAGAGGCGTCCCAAACATTGGGGTGGCTGTATCTTTTTGATTTTAATTTCCCTAAGCTATAGGACCATAAGTGGAAGTGCCCTAGGCTCTGTTGCTTTGTTTTTTAGATGTTTCAGGAAACACCATACACTTCTCCCGAGTGTCTGTTGGCAATTTACATCCCGCCCATCAGCATAACAAGGCTCCCAGTTCTCCATAGCCTGTCCTGCCTTTCTGGATTTTACACTTTTTTCAGATGGCCCTTTTGACCGGGGGGAAGTGAGACTTCATTGTAGTGCAGATTTCCTTTGCAAGCTTGCTTGGTTGGCCAAAAAGGGCGTATGCGTTTTTTCCTGAATATATTCAGGAAAAAACGCATACGCCCTTTTTGGCCAAGTGCATCATTGTGGACGTTCTGCCTCTTTTCCTATGCTTTCAATGCAATTCCAGTCTACCTCCTGAAATCGGTTTCCTGCAATTCTGCCCCGCTTTCAAGTCCTCTTGGCAGCCTTACTTCAGTATATTTTTGGACGATAGTTGTCATTTATAACTCTGCAGGTTTGTGAATTACAGTGCCCCTGAGCTCCTTTCTTCAACTCGTTTTCTTGTGAGCTGGCCGCAACACTGCAGGATGGCTTCAGGCCCTAATCTGGTTCCGGCACGGCACGCTGAGCCTTTGGTTCTTTCCTCTTCCTGGTGGGAAATGGGAGTTAAATTTGCCCGTCCAGACACCTCCAGCTAGTCTCTCATTGGTTCTCGCTATTCCTGTTCATCTTCCGCAGAAATTGCAAACTGGGCCAAACAGGAGGTTAAAGGGACTGACTCTCCAAGTCGGGAGAGTGTTAGTAAAGCGTCTGGAATGTTGCACCCGAGTACCAGGGTACGAAAACTGAGACATATTTGAACACGTCTCCCGATCACATGGTTGATCATACTCTAGGTTCCACATGCATGTTTTAGCTGAAGGAAGAATACCTTAAACCTGGGTAGTTGAAACCCGTGGAATGGGTACCATGCAATATGACTTCAAAGGCTCTTCATTTGCTCACCGAACCTCTCCAATCCTATCACTGCTGCGTTTATGTCCCTGTACACATGCTTGATTCTCTTTCGGAGACATAGCAATCCATAGGTTTTAAGATACTTAAGAGTCAGGTACATTCTTAGGCGTTTAATATGCGGTGTTGAGTCCATTTCGTTGAGCAAGGAGTAGCTCTTGTCTATTCCATATTTGGCTTAAGGAACTTTATCTGTGCTCATTTCAATCTCTGGTTTTATGCAGCACCCCAACTCACCTTTACCCTTAAACAAGCATAAGTTGGTTTTCTAAATTTGAGACCCTGTTCTGTTCTGTAATTCAGTTCCTGTGTAGCCAAGTTTACATTCCGTGTATTACTGATATCGTATGATGTTTCTTTTTCTGTGTGACTTATTTCAGTTAGAATCATCGTACCTGAATCCACTCATTGTGCTGCTACGGGCCTGATGACATAGATTTCACTGCTGAGTGATACTGCATTGTACGTAAGTACCACAAGTTCTTTATCCATTTTTCACTTTCTGTGATATTGAACTTGTACGATAAACGAGGTTCTTGTAAACAGAGGCGTCCCAAACATTGGGGTGGCTGTATCTTTTTGATTTTAATTTCCCTAAGCTATAGGACCATAAGTGGAAGTGCCCTAGGCTCTGTTGCTTTGTTTTTTAGATGTTTCAGGAAACACCATACACTTCTCCCGAGTGTCTGTTGGCAATTTACATCCCGCCCATCAGCATAACAAGGCTCCCAGTTCTCCATGGCCTGTCCTGCCTTTCTGGATTTTACACTTTTTTCAGATGGCCCTTTTGACCGGGGGGAAGTGAGACTTCATTGTAGTGCAGATTTCCTTTGCAAGCTTGCTTGGTTGGCCAAAAAGGGCGTATGCGTTTTTTCCTGAATATATTCAGGAAAAAACGCATACGCCCTTTTTGGCCAAGTGCATCATTGTGGACGTTCTGCCTCTTTTCCTATGCTTTCAATGCAATTCCAGTCTACCTCCTGAAATCGGTTTCCTGCAATTCTGCCCCGCTTTCAAGTCCTCTTGGCAGCCTTACTTCAGTATATTTTTGGACGATAGTTGTCATTTATAACTCTGCAGGTTTGTGAATTACAGTGCCCCTGAGCTCCTTTCTTCAACTCGTTTTCTTGTGAGCTGGCCGCAACACTGCAGGATGGCTTCAGGCCCTAATCTGGTTCCGGCACGGCACGCTGAGCCTTTGGTTCTTTCCTCTTCCTGGTGGGAAATGGGAGTTAAATTTGCCCGTCCAGACACCTCCAGCTAGTCTCTCATTGGTTCTCGCTATTCCTGTTCATCTTCCACAGAAATTGCAAACTGGGCCAAACAGGAGGTTAAAGGGACTGACTCTCCAAGTCGGGAGAGTGTTAGTAAAGCGTCTGGAATGTTGCACCCGAGTACCAGGGTACGAAAACTGAGACATATTTGAACACGTCTCCCGATCACATGGTTGATCATACTCTAGGTTCCACATGCATGTTTTAGCTGAAGGAAGAATACCTTAAACCTGGGTAGTTGAAACCCGTGGAATGGGTACCATGCAATATGACTTCAAAGGCTCTTCATTTGCTCACCGAACCTCTCCAATCCTATCACTGCTGCGTTTATGTCCCTGTACACATGCTTGATTCTCTTTCGGAGACATAGCAATCCATAGGTTTTAAGATACTTAAGAGTCAGGTACATTCTTAGGCGTTTAATATGCGGTGTTGAGTCCATTTCGTTGAGCAAGGAGTAGCTCTTGTCTATTCCATATTTGGCTTAAGGAACTTTATCTGTGCTCATTTCAATCTCTGGTTTTATGCAGCACCCCAACTCACCTTTACCCTTAAACAAGCATAAGTTGGTTTTCTAAATTTGAGACCCTGTTCTGTTCTGTAATTCAGTTCCTGTGTAGCCAAGTTTACATTCCGTGTATTACTGATATCGTATGATGTTTCTTTTTCTGTGTGACTTATTTCAGTTAGAATCATCGTACCTGAATCCACTCATTGTGCTGCTACGGGCCTGATGACATAGATTTCACTGCTGAGTGATACTGCATTGTACGTAAGTACCACAAGTTCTTTATCCATTTTTCACTTTCTGTGATATTGAACTTGTACGGTAAACGAGGTTCTTGTAAACAGAGGCGTCCCAAACATTGGGGTGGCTGTATCTTTTTGATTTTAATTTCCCTAAGCTATAGGACCATAAGTGGAAGTGCCCTAGGCTCTGTTGCTTTGTTTTTTAGATGTTTCAGGAAACACCATACACTTCTCCCGAGTGTCTGTTGGCAATTTACATCCCGCCCATCAGCATAACAAGGCTCCCAGTTCTCCATAGCCTGTCCTGCCTTTCTGGATTTTACACTTTTTTCAGATGGCCCTTTTGACCGGGGGGAAGTGAGACTTCATTGTAGTGCAGATTTCCTTTGCAAGCTTGCTTGGTTGGCCAAAAAGGGCGTATGCGTTTTTTCCTGAATATATTCAGGAAAAAACGCATACGCCCTTTTTGGCCAAGTGCATCATTGTGGACGTTCTGCCTCTTTTCCTATGCTTTCAATGCAATTCCAGTCTACCTCCTGAAATCGGTTTCCTGCAATTCTGCCCCGCTTTCAAGTCCTCTTGGCAGCCTTACTTCAGTATATTTTTGGACGATAGTTGTCATTTATAACTCTGCAGGTTTGTGAATTACAGTGCCCCTGAGCTCCTTTCTTCAACTCGTTTTCTTGTGAGCTGGCCGCAACACTGCAGGATGGCTTCAGGCCCTAATCTGGTTCCGGCACGGCACGCTGAGCCTTTGGTTCTTTCCTCTTCCTGGTGGGAAATGGGAGTTAAATTTGCCCGTCCAGACACCTCCAGCTAGTCTCTCATTGGTTCTCGCTATTCCTGTTCATCTTCCGCAGAAATTGCAAACTGGGCCAAACAGGAGGTTAAAGGGACTGACTCTCCAAGTCGGGAGAGTGTTAGTAAAGCGTCTGGAATGTTGCACCCGAGTACCAGGGTACGAAAACTGAGACATATTTGAACACGTCTCCCGATCACATGGTTGATCATACTCTAGGTTCCACATGCATGTTTTAGCTGAAGGAAGAATACCTTAAACCTGGGTAGTTGAAACCCGTGGAATGGGTACCATGCAATATGACTTCAAAGGCTCTTCATTTGCTCACCGAACCTCTCCAATCCTATCACTGCTGCGTTTATGTCCCTGTACACATGCTTGATTCTCTTTCGGAGACATAGCAATCCATAGGTTTTAAGATACTTAAGAGTCAGGTACATTCTTAGGCGTTTAATATGCGGTGTTGAGTCCATTTCGTTGAGCAAGGAGTAGCTCTTGTCTATTCCATATTTGGCTTAAGGAACTTTATCTGTGCTCATTTCAATCTCTGGTTTTATGCAGCACCCCAACTCACCTTTACCCTTAAACAAGCATAAGTTGGTTTTCTAAATTTGAGACCCTGTTCTGTTCTGTAATTCAGTTCCTGTGTAGCCAAGTTTACATTCCGTGTATTACTGATATCGTATGATGTTTCTTTTTCTGTGTGACTTATTTCAGTTAGAATCATCGTACCTGAATCCACTCATTGTGCTGCTACGGGCCTGATGACATAGATTTCACTGCTGAGTGATACTGCATTGTACGTAAGTACCACAAGTTCTTTATCCATTTTTCACTTTCTGTGATATTGAACTTGTACGATAAACGAGGTTCTTGTAAACAGAGGCGTCCCAAACATTGGGGTGGCTGTATCTTTTTGATTTTAATTTCCCTAAGCTATAGGACCATAAGTGGAAGTGCCCTAGGCTCTGTTGCTTTGTTTTTTAGATGTTTCAGGAAACACCATACACTTCTCCCGAGTGTCTGTTGGCAATTTACATCCCGCCCATCAGCATAACAAGGCTCCCAGTTCTCCATGGCCTGTCCTGCCTTTCTGGATTTTACACTTTTTTCAGATGGCCCTTTTGACCGGGGGGAAGTGAGACTTCATTGTAGTGCAGATTTCCTTTGCAAGCTTGCTTGGTTGGCCAAAAAGGGCGTATGCGTTTTTTCCTGAATATATTCAGGAAAAAACGCATACGCCCTTTTTGGCCAAGTGCATCATTGTGGACGTTCTGCCTCTTTTCCTATGCTTTCAATGCAATTCCAGTCTACCTCCTGAAATCGGTTTCCTGCAATTCTGCCCCGCTTTCAAGTCCTCTTGGCAGCCTTACTTCAGTATATTTTTGGACGATAGTTGTCATTTATAACTCTGCAGGTTTGTGAATTACAGTGCCCCTGAGCTCCTTTCTTCAACTCGTTTTCTTGTGAGCTGGCCGCAACACTGCAGGATGGCTTCAGGCCCTAATCTGGTTCCGGCACGGCACGCTGAGCCTTTGGTTCTTTCCTCTTCCTGGTGGGAAATGGGAGTTAAATTTGCCCGTCCAGACACCTCCAGCTAGTCTCTCATTGGTTCTCGCTATTCCTGTTCATCTTCCGCAGAAATGGCAAACTGGGCCATACAGGAGGTTAAAGGGACTGACTCTCCAAGTCGGGAGAGTGTTAGTAAAGCGTCTGGAATGTTGCACCCGAGTACCAGGGTACGAAAACTGAGACATATTTGAACACGTCTCCCGATCACATGGTTGATCATACTCTAGGTTCCACATGCATGTTTTAGCTGAAGGAAGAATACCTTAAACCTGGGTAGTTGAAACCCGTGGAATGGGTACCATGCAATATGACTTCAAAGGCTCTTCATTTGCTCACCGAACCTCTCCAATCCTATCACTGCTGCGTTTATGTCCCTGTACACATGCTTGATTCTCTTTCGGAGACATAGCAATCCATAGGTTTTAAGATACTTAAGAGTCAGGTACATTCTTAGGCGTTTAATATGCGGTGTTGAGTCCATTTCGTTGAGCAAGGAGTAGCTCTTGTCTATTCCATATTTGGCTTAAGGAACTTTATCTGTGCTCATTTCAATCTCTGGTTTTATGCAGCACCCCAACTCACCTTTACCCTTAAACAAGCATAAGTTGGTTTTCTAAATTTGAGACCCTGTTCTGTTCTGTAATTCAGTTCCTGTGTAGCCAAGTTTACATTCCGTGTATTACTGATATCGTATGATGTTTCTTTTTCTGTGTGACTTATTTCAGTTAGAATCATCGTACCTGAATCCACTCATTGTGCTGCTACGGGCCTGATGACATAGATTTCACTGCTGAGTGATACTGCATTGTACGTAAGTACCACAAGTTCTTTATCCATTTTTCACTTTCTGTGATATTGAACTTGTACGGTAAACGAGGTTCTTGTAAACAGAGGCGTCCCAAACATTGGGGTGGCTGTATCTTTTTGATTTTAATTTCCCTAAGCTATAGGACCATAAGTGGAAGTGCCCTAGGCTCTGTTGCTTTGTTTTTTAGATGTTTCAGGAAACACCATACACTTCTCCCGAGTGTCTGTTGGCAATTTACATCCCGCCCATCAGCATAACAAGGCTCCCAGTTCTCCATGGCCTGTCCTGCCTTGCTGGATTTTACACATTGTTCAGATGGCCCTTTTGACCGGGGGGAAGTGAGACTTCATTGTAGTGCAGATTTCCTTTGCAAGCTTGCTTGGTTGGCCAAAAAGGGCGTATGCGTTTTTTCCTGAATATATTCAGGAAAAAACGCATACGCCCTTTTTGGCCAAGTGCATCATTGTGGACGTTCTGCCTCTTTTCCTATGCTTTCAATGCAATTCCAGTCTACCTCCTGAAATCGGTTTCCTGCAATTCTGCCCCGCTTTCAAGTCCTCTTGGCAGCCTTACTTCAGTATATTTTTGGACGATAGTTGTCATTTATAACTCTGCAGGTTTGTGAATTACAGTGCCCCTGAGCTCCTTTCTTCAACTCGTTTTCTTGTGAGCTGGCCGCAACACCGCAGGATGGCTTCAGGCCCTAATCTGGTTCCGGCACGGCACGCTGAGCCTTTGGTTATTTCCTCTTCCTGGTGGGAAATGAGAGTTAAATTTGCCCGTCCAGACACCTCCAGGTAGTCTCTCATTGGTTCTCGCTATTCCTGTTCATCTTCCGCAGAAATTGCAAACTGGGCCAAACAGGAGGTTAAAGGGACTGACTCTCCAAGTCGGGAGAGTGTTAGTAAAGCGTCTGGAATGTTGCACCCGAGTACCAGGGTACGAAAACTGAGACATATTTGAACACGTCTCCCGATCACATGGTTGATCATACTCTAGGTTCCACATGCATGTTTTAGCTGAAGGAAGAATACCTTAAACCTGGGTAGTTGAAAACCGTGGAATGGGTACCATGCAATATGACTTCAAAGGCTCTTCATTTGCTCACCGAACCTCTCCAATCCTATCACTGCTGCGTTTATGTCCCTGTACACATGCTTGATTCTCTTTCGGAGACATAGCAATCCATAGGTTTTAAGATACTTAAGAGTCAGGTACATTCTTAGGCGTTTAATATGCGGTGTTGAGTCCATTTCGTTGAGCAAGGAGTAGCTCTTGTCTATTCCATATTTGGCTTAAGGAACTTTATCTGTGCTCATTTCAATCTCTGGTTTTATGCAGCACCCCAACTCACCTTTACCCTTAAACAAGCATAAGTTGGTTTTCTAAATTTGAGACCCTGTTCTGTTCTGTAATTCAGTTCCTGTGTAGCCAAGTTTACATTCCGTGTATTACTGATATCGTATGATGTTTCTTTTTCTGTGTGACTTATTTCAGTTAGAATCATCGTACCTGAATCCACTCATTGTGCTGCTACGGGCCTGATGACATAGATTTCACTGCTGAGTGATACTGCATTGTACGTAAGTACCACAAGTTCTTTATCCATTTTTCACTTTCTGTGATATTGAACTTGTACGGTAAACGAGGTTCTTGTAAACAGAGGCGTCCCAAACATTGGGGTGGCTGTATCTTTTTGATTTTAATTTCCCTAAGCTATAGGACCATAAGTGGAAGTGCCCTAGGCTCTGTTGCTTTGTTTTTTAGATGTTTCAGGAAACACCATACACTTCTCCCGAGTGTCTGTTGGCAATTTACATCCCGCCCATCAGCATAACAAGGCTCCCAGTTCTCCATGGCCTGTCCTGCCTTTCTGGATTTTACACTTTTTTCAGATGGCCCTTTTGACCGGGGGGAAGTGAGACTTCATTGTAGTGCAGATTTCCTTTGCAAGCTTGCTTGGTTGGCCAAAAAGGGCGTATGCGTTTTTTCCTGAATATATTCAGGAAAAAACGCATACGCCCTTTTTGGCCAAGTGCATCATTGTGGACGTTCTGCCTCTTTTCCTATGCTTTCAATGCAATTCCAGTCTACCTCCTGAAATCGGTTTCCTGCAATTCTGCCCTGCTTTCAAGTCCTCTTGGCAGCCTTACTTCAGTATATTTTTGGACGATAGCTGTCATTTGTAACTCTGCAGATTTGTGAATTACAGTGCCCCTGAGCTCCTTTCTTCAACTCGTTTTCTTGTGAGCTGGCCGCAACACCGCAGGATGGCTTCAGGCCCTAATCTGGTTCCGGCACGGCACGCTGAGCCTTTGGTTATTTCCTCTTCCTGGTGGGAAATGAGAGTTAAATTTGCCCGTCCAGACACCTCCAGCTAGTCTCTCATTGGTTCTCGCTATTCCTGTTCATCTTCCGCAGAAATTGCAAACTGGGCCAAACAGGAGGTTAAAGGGACTGACTCTCCAAGTCGGGAGAGTGCTAGTAAAGCGTCTGGAATGTTGCACCCGAGTACCAGGGTACGAAAACTGAGACATATTTGAACACGTCTCCCGATCACATGGTTGATCATACTCTAGGTTCCACATGCATGTTTTAGCTGAAGGAAGAATACCTTAAACCTGGGTAGTTGAAACCCGTGGAATGGGTACCATGCAATATGACTTCAAAGGGTCTTCATTTGCTCACCGAACCTCTCCAATCCTATCACTGCTGCGTTTATGTCCCTGTACACATGCTTGATTCTCTTTCGGAGACATAGCAATCCATAGGTTTTAAGATACTTAAGAGTCAGGTACATTCTTAGGCGTTTAATATGCGGTGTTGAGTCCATTTCGTTGAGCAAGGAGTAGCTCTTGTCTATTCCATATTTGGCTTAAGGAACTTTATCTGTGCTCATTTCAATCTCTGGTTTTATGCAGCACCCCAACTCACCTTTACCCTTAAACAAGCATAAGTTGGTTTTCTAAATTTGAGACCCTGTTCTGTTCTGTAATTCAGTTCCTGTGTAGCCAAGTTTACATTCCGTGTATTACTGATATCGTATGATGTTTCTTTTTCTGTGTGACTTATTTCAGTTAGAATCATCGTACCTGAATCCACTCATTGTGCTGCTACGGGCCTGATGACATAGATTTCACTGCTGAGTGATACTGCATTGTACGTAAGTACCACAAGTTCTTTATCCATTTTTCACTTTCTGTGATATTGAACTTGTACGGTAAACGAGGTTCTTGTAAACAGAGGCGTCCCAAACATTGGGGTGGCTGTATCTTTTTGATTTTAATTTCCCTAAGCTATAGGACCATAAGTGGAAGTGCCCTAGGCTCTGTTGCTTTGTTTTTTAGATGTTTCAGGAAACACCATACACTTCTCCCGAGTGTCTGTTGGCAATTTACATCCCGCCCATCAGCATAACAAGGCTCCCAGTTCTCCATGGCCTGTCCTGCCTTTCTGGATTTTACACTTTTTTCAGATGGCCCTTTTGACCGGGGGGAAGTGAGACTTCATTGTAGTGCAGATTTCCTTTGCAAGCTTGCTTGGTTGGCCAAAAAGGGCGTATGCGTTTTTTCCTGAATATATTCAGGAAAAAACGCATACGCCCTTTTTGGCCAAGTGCATCATTGTGGACGTTCTGCCTCTTTTCCTATGCTTTCAATGCAATTCCAGTCTACCTCCTGAAATCGGTTTCCTGCAATTCTGCCCCGCTTTCAAGTCCTCTTGGCAGCCTTACTTCAGTATATTTTTGGACGATAGTTGTCATTTATAACTCTGCAGGTTTGTGAATTACAGTGCCCCTGAGCTCCTTTCTTCAACTCGTTTTCTTGTGAGCTGGCCGCAACACCGCAGGATGGCTTCAGGCCCTAATCTGGTTCCGGCACGGCACGCTGAGCCTTTGGTTCTTTCCTCTTCCTGGTGGGAAATGGGAGTTAAATTTGCCCGTCCAGACACCTCCAGCTAGTCTCTCATTGGTTCTCGCTATTCCTGTTCATCTTCCGCAGAAATTGCAAACTGGGCCAAACAGGAGGTTAAAGGGACTGACTCTCCAAGTCGGGAGAGTGTTAGTAAAGCGTCTGGAATGTTGCACCCGAGTACCAGGGTACGAAAACTGAGACATATTTGAACACGTCTCCCGATCACATGGTTGATCATACTCTAGGTTCCACATGCATGTTTTAGCTGAAGGAAGAATACCTTAAACCTGGGTAGTTGAAACCCGTGGAATGGGTACCATGCAATATGACTTCAAAGGCTCTTCATTTGCTCACCGAACCTCTCCAATCCTATCACTGCTGCGTTTATGTCCCCGTACACATGCTTGATTCTCTTTCGGAGACATAGCAATCCATAGGTTTTAAGATACTTAAGAGTCAGGTACATTCTTAGGCGTTTAATATGCGGTGTTGAGTCCATTTCGTTGAGCAAGGAGTAGCTCTTGTCTATTCCATATTTGGCTTAAGGAACTTTATCTGTGCTCATTTCAATCTCTGGTTTTATGCAGCACCCCAACTCACCTTTACCCTTAAGCAAGCATAAGTTGGTTTTCTAAATTTGAGACCCTGTTCTGTTCTGTAATTCAGTTCCTGTGTAGCCAAGTTTACATTCCGTGTATTACTGATATCGTATGATGTTTCTTTTTCTGTGTGACTTATTTCAGTTAGAATCATCGTACCTGAATCCACTCATTGTGCTGCTACGGGCCTGATGACATAGATTTCACTGCTGAGTGATACTGCATTGTACGTAAGTACCACAAGTTCTTTATCCATTTTTCACTTTCTGTGATATTGAACTTGTACGGTAAACGAGGTTCTTGTAAACAGAGGCGTCCCAAACATTGGGGTGGCTGTATCTTTTTGATTTTAATTTCCCTAAGCTATAGGACCATAAGTGGAAGTGCCCTAGGCTCTGTTGCTTTGTTTTTTAGATGTTTCAGGAAACACCATACACTTCTCCCGAGTGTCTGTTGGCAATTTACATCCCGCCCATCAGCATAACAAGGCTCCCAGTTCTCCATGGCCTGTCCTGCCTTTCTGGATTTTACACTTTTTTCAGATGGCCCTTTTGACCGGGGGGAAGTGAGACTTCATTGTAGTGCAGATTTCCTTTGCAAGCTTGCTTGGTTGGCCAAAAAGGGCGTATGCGTTTTTTCCTGAATATATTCAGGAAAAAACGCATACGCCCTTTTTGGCCAAGTGCATCATTGTGGACGTTCTGCCTCTTTTCCTATGCTTTCAATGCAATTCCAGTCTACCTCCTGAAATCGGTTTCCTGCAATTCTGCCCCGCTTTCAAGTCCTCTTGGCAGCCTTACTTCAGTATATTTTTGGACGATAGTTGTCATTTATAACTCTGCAGGTTTGTGAATTACAGTGCCCCTGAGCTCCTTTCTTCAACTCGTTTTCTTGTGAGCTGGCCGCAACACCGCAGGATGGCTTCAGGCCCTAATCTGGTTCCGGCACGGCACGCTGAGCCTTTGGTTCTTTCCTCTTCCTGGTGGGAAATGGGAGTTAAATTTGCCCGTCCAGACACCTCCAGCTAGTCTCTCATTGGTTCTCGCTATTCCTGTTCATCTTCCGCAGAAATTGCAAACTGGGCCAAACAGGAGGTTAAAGGGACTGACTCTCCAAGTCGGCAGAGTGTTAGTAAAGCGTCTGGAATGTTGCACCCGAGTACCAGGGTACGAAAACTGAGACATATTTGAACACGTCTCCCGATCACATGGTTGATCATACTCTAGGTTCCACATGCGTGTTTTAGCTGAAGGAAGAATACCTTAAACCTGGGTAGTTGAAACCCGTGGAATGGGTACCATGCAATATGACTTCAAAGGGTCTTCATTTGCTCACCGAACCTCTCCAATCCTATCACTGCTGCATTTATGTCCCTGTACACATGCTTGATTCTCTTATGGAGACATAGCAATCCATAGGTTTTAAGATACTTACTAGTCAGGTACATTCTTAGGCGTTTAATATGTGGTGTTGAGTCCATTTCGTTGAGCAAGGAGTAGCTCTTGTCTATTCCATATTTGGCTTAAGGAACTTTATCTGTGCTCATTTCAATCTCTGGTTTTATGCAGCACCCCAACTCACCTTTACCCTTAAGCAAGCATAAGTTGGTTTTCTAAATTTGAGACCCTGTTCTGTTCTGTAATTCAGTTCCTGTGTAGCCAAGTTTACATTCCGTGTATTACTGATATCGTATGATGTTTCTTTTTCTGTGTGACTTATTTCAGTTAGAATCATCGTACCTGAATCCACTCATTGTGCTGCTACGGGCCTGATGACATAGATTTCACTGCTGAGTGATACTGCATTGTACGTAAGTACCACAAGTTCTTTATCCATTTTTCACTTTCTGTGATATTGAACTTGTACGGTAAACGAGGTTCTTGTAAACAGAGGCGTCCCAAACATTGGGGTGGCTGTATCTTTTTGATTTTAATTTCCCTAAGCTATAGGACCATAAGTGGAAGTGCCCTAGGCTCTGTTGCTTTGTTTTTTAGATGTTTCAGGAAACACCATACACTTCTCCCGAGTGTCTGTTGGCAATTTACATCCCGCCCATCAGCATAACAAGGCTCCCAGTTCTCCATGGCCTGTCCTGCCTTTCTGGATTTTACACTTTTTTCAGATGGCCCTTTTGACCGGGGGGAAGTGAGACTTCATTGTAGTGCAGATTTCCTTTGCAAGCTTGCTTGGTTGGCCAAAACGGGCGTATGCGTTTTTTCCTGAATATATTCAGGAAAAAACGCATACGCCCTTTTTGGCCAAGTGCATCATTGTGGACGTTCTGCCTCTTTTCCTATGCTTTCAATGCAATTCCAGTCTACCTCCTGAAATCGGTTTCCTGCAATTCTGCCCCGCTTTCAAGTCCTCTTGGCAGCCTTACTTCAGTATATTTTTGGACGATAGTTGTCATTTATAACTCTGCAGGTTTGTGAATTACAGTGCCCCTGAGCTCCTTTCTTCAACTCGTTTTCTTGTGAGCTGGCCGCAACACCGCAGGATGGCTTCAGGCCCTAATCTGGTTCCGGCACGGCACGCTGAGCCTTTGGTTCTTTCCTCTTCCTGGTGGGAAATGGGAGTTAAATTTGCCCGTCCAGACACCTCCAGCTAGTCTCTCATTGGTTCTCGCTATTCCTGTTCATCTTCCGCAGAAATTGCAAACTGGGCCAAACAGGAGGTTAAAGGGACTGACTCTCCAAGTCGGGAGAGTGTTAGTAAAGTGTCTGGAATGTTGCACCCGAGTACCAGGGTACGAAAACTGAGACATATTTGAACACGTCTCCCGATCACATGGTTGATCATACTCTAGGTTCCACATGCATGTTTTAGCTGAAGGAAGAATACCTTAAACCTGGGTAGTTGAAACCCGTGGAATGGGTACCATGCAATATGACTTCAAAGGGTCTTCATTTGCTCACCGAACCTCTCCAATCCTATCACTGCTGCGTTTATGTCCCCGTACACATGCTTGATTCTCTTTCGGAGACATAGCAATCCATAGGTTTTAAGATACTTAAGAGTCAGGTACATTCTTAGGCATTTAATATGCGGTGTTGAGTCCATTTCGTTGAGCAAGGAGTAGCTCTTGTCTATTCCATATTTGGCTTAAGGAACTTTATCTGTGCTCATTTCAATCTCTGGTTTTATGCAGCACCCCAACTCACCTTTACCCTTAAACAAGCATAAGTTGGTTTTCTAAATTTGAGACCCTGTTCTGTTCTGTAATTCAGTTCCTGTGTAGCCAAGTTTACATTCCTTGTATTACTGATATCGTATGATGTTTCTTTTTCTGTGTGACTTATTTCAGTTAGAATCATCGTACCTGAATCCACTCATTGTGCTGCTACGGGCCTGATGACATAGATTTCACTGCTGAGTGATACTGCATTGTACGTAAGTACCACAAGTTCTTTATCCATTTTTCACTTTCTGTGATATTGAACTTGTACGGTAAACGAGGTTCTTGTAAACAGAGGCGTCCCAAACATTGGGGTGGCTGTATCTTTTTGATTTTAATTTCCCTAAGCTATAGGACCATAAGTGGAAGTGCCCTAGGCTCTGTTGCTTTGTTTTTTAGATGTTTCAGGAAACACCATACACTTCTCCCGAGTGTCTGTTGGCAATTTACATCCCGCCCATCAGCATAACAAGGCTCCCAGTTCTCCATGGCCTGTCCTGCCTTTCTGGATTTTACACTTTTTTCAGATGGCCCTTTTGACCGGGGGGAAGTGAGACTTCATTGTAGTGCAGATTTCCTTTGCAAGCTTGCTTGGTTGGCCAAAAAGGGCGTATGCGTTTTTTCCTGAATATATTCAGGAAAAAACGCATACGCCCTTTTTGGCCAAGTGCATCATTGTGGACGTTCTGCCTCTTTTCCTATGCTTTCAATGCAATTCCAGTCTACCTCCTGAAATTGGTTTCCTGCAATTCTGCCCCGCTTTCAAGTCCTCTTGGCAGCCTTACTTCAGTATATTTTTGGACGATAGTTGTCATTTATAACTCTGCAGGTTTGTGAATTACAGTGCCCCTGAGCTCCTTTCTTCAACTCGTTTTCTTGTGAGCTGGCCGCAACACCGCAGGATGGCTTCAGGCCCTAATCTTGTTCCGGCACGGCACGCTGAGCCTTTGGTTCTTTCCTCTTCCTGGTGGGAAATGGGAGTTAAATTTGCCCGTCCAGACACCTCCAGCTAGTCTCTCATTGGTTCTCGCTATTCCTGTTCATCTTCCGCAGAAATTGCAAACTGGGCCAAACAGGAGGTTAAAGGGACTGACTCTCCAAGTCGGGAGAGTGTTAGTAAAGCGTCTGGAATGTTGCACCCGAGTACCAGGGTACGAAAACTGAGACATATTTGAACACGTCTCCCGATCACATGGTTGATCATACTCTAGGTTCCACATGCATGTTTTAGCTGAAGGAAGAATACCTTAAACCTGGGTAGTTGAAACCCGTGGAATGGGTACCATGCAATATGACTTCAAAGGCTCTTCATTTGCTCAGCGAACCTCTCCAATCCTATCACTGCTGCGTTTATGTCCCTGTACACATGCTTGATTCTCTTTCGGAGACATAGCAATCCATAGGTTTTAAGATACTTACTAGTCAGGTACATTCTTAGGCGTTTAATATGCGGTGTTGAGTCCATTTCGTTGAGCAAGGAGTAGCTCTTGTCTATTCCATATTTGGCTTAAGGAACTTTATCTGTGCTCATTTCAATCTCTGGTTTTATGCAGCACCCCAACTCACCTTTACCCTTAAGCAAGCATAAGTTGGTTTTCTAAATTTGAGACCCTGTTCTGTTCTGTAATTCAGTTCCTGTGTAGCCAAGTTTACATTCCGTGTATTACTGATATCGTATGATGTTTCTTTTTCTGTGTGACTTATTTCAGTTAGAATCATCGTACCTGAATCCACTCATTGTGCTGCTACGGGCCTGATGACATAGATTTCACTGCTGAGTGATACTGCATTGTACGTAAGTACCACAAGTTCTTTATCCATTTTTCACTTTCTGTGATATTGAACTTGTACGGTAAACGAGGTTCTTGTAAACAGAGGCGTCCCAAACATTGGGGTGGCTGTATCTTTTTGATTTTAATTTCCCTAAGCTATAGGACCATAAGTGGAAGTGCCCTAGGCTCTGTTGCTTTGTTTTTTAGATGTTTCAGGAAACACCATACACTTCTCCCGAGTGTCTGTTGGCAATTTACATCCCGCCCATCAGCATAACAAGGCTCCCAGTTCTCCATGGCCTGTCCTGCCTTTCTGGATTTTACACTTTTTTCAGATGGCCCTTTTGACCGGGGAGAAGTGAGACTTCATTGTAGTGCAGATTTCCTTTGCAAGCTTGCTTGGTTGGCCAAAAAGGGCGTATGCGTTTTTTCCTGAATATATTCAGGAAAAAACGCATACGCCCTTTTTGGCCAAGTGCATCATTGTGGACGTTCTGCCTCTTTTCCTATGCTTTCAATGCAATTCCAGTCTACCTCCTGAAATCGGTTTCCTGCAATTCTGCCCCGCTTTCAAGTCCTCTTGGCAGCCTTACTTCAGTACATTTTTGAACGATAGTTGTCATTTATAACTCTGCAGGTTTGTGAATTACAGTGCCCCTGAGCTCCTTTCTTCAACTCGTTTTCTTGTGAGCTGGCCGCAACACCGCAGGATGGCTTCAGGCCCTAATCTGGTTCCGGCACGGCACGCTGAGCCTTTGGTTCTTTCCTCTTCCTGGTGGGAAATGGGAGTTAAATTTGCCCGTCCAGACACCTCCAGCTAGTCTCTCATTGGTTCTCGCTATTCCTGTTCATCTTCCGCAGAAATGGCAAACTGGGCCAAACAGGAGGTTAAAGGGACTGACTCTCCAAGTCGGGAGAGTGTTAGTAAAGCGTCTGGAATGTTGCACCCGAGTACCAGGGTACGAAAACTGAGACATATTTGAACACGTCTCCCGATCACATGGTTGATCATACTCTAGGTTCCACATGCATGTTTTAGCTGAAGGAAGAATACCTTAAACCTGGGTAGTTGAAACCCGTGGAATGGGTACCATGCAATATGACTTCAAAGGCTCTTCATTTGCTCACCGAACCTCTCCAATCCTATCACTGCTGCGTTTATGTCCCTGTACACATGCTTGATTCTCTTATGGAGACATAGCAATCCATAGGTTTTAAGATACTTACTAGTCAGGTACATTCTTAGGCGTTTAATATGCGGTGTTGAGTCCATTTCGTTGAGCAAGGAGTAGCTCTTGTCTATTCCATATTTGGCTTAAGGAACTTTATCTGTGCTCATTTCAATCTCTGGTTTTATGCAGCACCCCAACTCACCTTTACCCTTAAGCAAGCATAAGTTGGTTTTCTAAATTTGAGACCCTGTTCTGTTCTGTAATTCAGTTCCTGTGTAGCCAAGTTTACATTCCGTGTATTACTGATATCGTATGATGTTTCTTTTTCTGTGTGACTTATTTCAGTTAGAATCATCGTACCTGAATCCACTCATTGTGCTGCTACGGGCCTGATGACATAGATTTCACTGCTGAGTGATACTGCATTGTACGTAAGTACCACAAGTTCTTTATCCATTTTTCACTTTCTGTGATATTGAACTTGTACGGTAAACGAGGTTCTTGTAAACAGAGGCGTCCCAAACATTGGGGTGGCTGTATCTTTTTGATTTTAATTTCCCTAAGCTATAGGACCATAAGTGGAAGTGCCCTAGGCTCTGTTGCTTTGTTTTTTAGATGTTTCAGGAAACACCATACACTTCTCCCGAGTGTCTGTTGGCAATTTACATCCCGCCCATCAGCATAACAAGGCTCCCAGTTCTCCATGGCCTGTCCTGCCTTTCTGGATTTTACACTTTTTTCAGATGGCCCTTTTGACCGGGGGGAAGTGAGACTTCATTGTAGTGCAGATTTCCTTTGCAAGCTTGCTTGGTTGGCCAAAAAGGGCGTATGCGTTTTTTCCTGAATATATTCAGGAAAAAACGCATACGCCCTTTTTGGCCAAGTGCATCATTGTGGACGTTCTGCCTCTTTTCCTATGCTTTCAATGCAATTCCAGTCTACCTCCTGAAATCGGTTTCCTGCAATTCTGCCCCGCTTTCAAGTCCTCTTGGCAGCCTTACTTCAGTACATTTTTGGACGATAGTTGTCATTTATAACTCTGCAGGTTTGTGAATTACAGTGCCCCTGAGCTCCTTTCTTCAACTCGTTTTCTTGTGAGCTGGCCGCAACACCGCAGGATGGCTTCAGGCCCTAATCTGGTTCCGGCACGGCACGCTGAGCCTTTGGTTCTTTCCTCTTCCTGGTGGGAAATGGGAGTTAAATTTGCCCGTCCAGACACCTCCAGCTAGTCTCTCATTGGTTCTCGCTATTCCTGTTCATCTTCCGCAGAAATGGCAAACTGGGCCAAACAGGAGGTTAAAGGGACTGACTCTCCAAGTCGGGAGAGTGTTAGTAAAGCGTCTGGAATGTTGCACCCGAGTACCAGGGTACGAAAACTGAGACATATTTGAACACGTCTCCCGATCACATGGTTGATCATACTCTAGGTTCCACATGCATGTTTTAGCTGAAGGAAGAATACCTTAAACCTGGGTAGTTGAAACCCGTGGAATGGGTACCATGCAATATGACTTCAAAGGCTCTTCATTTGCTCACCGAACCTCTCCAATCCTATCACTGCTGCGTTTATGTCCCTGTACACATGCTTGATTCTCTTATGGAGACATAGCAATCCATAGGTTTTAAGATACTTACTAGTGAGGTACATTCTTAGGCGTTTAATATGCGGTGTTGAGTCCATTTCGTTGAGCAAGGAGTAGCTCTTGTCTATTCCATATTTGGCTTAAGGAACTTTATCTGTGCTCATTTCAATCTCTGGTTTTATGCAGCACCCCAACTCACCTTTACCCTTAAGCAAGCATAAGTTGGTTTTCTAAATTTGAGACCCTGTTCTGTTCTGTAATTCAGTTCCTGTGTAGCCAAGTTTACATTCCGTGTATTACTGATATCGTATGATGTTTCTTTTTCTGTGTGACTTATTTCAGTTAGAATCATCGTACCTGAATCCACTCATTGTGCTGCTACGGGCCTGATGACATAGATTTCACTGCTGAGTGATACTGCATTGTACGTAAGTACCACAAGTTCTTTATCCATTTTTCACTTTCTGTGATATTGAACTTGTACGGTAAACGAGGTTCTTGTAAACAGAGGCGTCCCAAACATTGGGGTGGCTGTATCTTTTTGATTTTAATTTCCCTAAGCTATAGGACCATAAGTGGAAGTGCCCTAGGCTCTGTTGCTTTGTTTTTTAGATGTTTCAGGAAACACCATACACTTCTCCCGAGTGTCTGTTGGCAATTTACATCCCGCCCATCAGCATAACAAGGCTCCCAGTTCTCCATGGCCTGTCCTGCCTTTCTGGATTTTACACTTTTCTCAGATGGCCCTTTTGACCGGGGGGAAGTGAGACTTCATTGTAGTGCAGATTTCCTTTGCAAGCTTGCTTGGTTGGCCAAAACGGGCGTATGCGTTTTTTCCTGAATATATTCAGGAAAAAACGCATACGCCCTTTTTGGCCAAGTGCATCATTGTGGACGTTCTGCCTCTTTTCCTATGCTTTCAATGCAATTCCAGTCTACCTCCTGAAATCGGTTTCCTGCAATTCTGCCCCGCTTTCAAGTCCTCTTGGCAGCCTTACTTCAGTATATTTTTGGACGATAGTTGTCATTTATAACTCTGCAGGTTTGTGAATTACAGTGCCCCTGAGCTCCTTTCTTCAACTCGTTTTCTTGTGAGCTGGCCGCAACACCGCAGGATGGCTTCAGGCCCTAATCTGGTTCCGGCACGGCACGCTGAGCCTTTGGTTCTTTCCTCTTCCTGGTGGGAAATGGGAGTTAAATTTGCCCGTCCAGACACCTCCAGCTAGTCTCTCATTGGTTCTCGCTATTCCTGTTCATCTTCCGCAGAAATTGCAAACTGGGCCAAACAGGAGGTTAAAGGGACTGACTCTCCAAGTCGGGAGAGTGTTAGTAAAGCGTCTGGAATGTTGCACCCGAGTACCAGGGTACGAAAACTGAGACATATTTGAACACGTCTCCCGATCACATGGTTGATCATACTCTAGGTTCCACATGCATGTTTTAGCTGAAGGAAGAATACCTTAAACCTGGGTAGTTGAAACCCGTGGAATGGGTACCATGCAATATGACTTCAAAGGGTCTTCATTTGCTCACCGAACCTCTCCAATCCTATCACTGCTGCGTTTATGTCCCCGTACACATGCTTGATTCTCTTTCGGAGACATAGCAATCCATAGGTTTTAAGATACTTAAGAGTCAGGTACATTCTTAGGCGTTTAATATGCGGTGTTGAGTCCATTTCGTTGAGCAAGGAGTAGCTCTTGTCTATTCCATATTTGGCTTAAGGAACTTTATCTGTGCTCATTTCAATCTCTGGTTTTATGCAGCACCCCAACTCACCTTTACCCTTAAACAAGCATAAGTTGGTTTTCTAAATTTGAGACCCTGTTCTGTTCTGTAATTCAGTTCCTGTGTAGCCAAGTTTACATTCCGTGTATTACTGATATCGTATGATGTTTCTTTTTCTGTGTGACTTATTTCAGTTAGAATCATCGTACCTGAATCCACTCATTGTGCTGCTACGGGCCTGATGACATAGATTTCACTGCTGAGTGATACTGCATTGTACGTAAGTACCACAAGTTCTTTATCCATTTTTCACTTTCTGTGATATTGAACTTGTACGGTAAACGAGGTTCTTGTAAACAGAGGCGTCCCAAACATTGGGGTGGCTGTATCTTTTTGATTTTAATTTCCCTAAGCTATAGGACCATAAGTGGAAGTGCCCTAGGCTCTGTTGCTTTGTTTTTTAGATGTTTCAGGAAACACCATACACTTCTCCCGAGTGTCTGTTGGCAATTTACATCCCGCCCATCAGCATAACAAGGCTCCCAGTTCTCCATGGCCTGTCCTGTCTTTCTGGATTTTACACTTTTTTCAGATGGCCCTTTTGACCGGGGGGAAGTGAGACTTCATTGTAGTGCAGATTTCCTTTGCAAGCTTGCTTGGTTGGCCAAAAAGGGCGTATGCGTTTTTTCCTGAATATATTCAGGAAAAAACGCATACGCCCTTTTTGGCCAAGTGCATCATTGTGGACGTTCTGCCTCTTTTCCTATGCTTTCAATGCAATTCCAGTCTACCTCCTGAAATTGGTTTCCTGCAATTCTGCCCCGCTTTCAAGTCCTCTTGGCAGCCTTACTTCAGTATATTTTTGGACGATAGTTGTCATTTATAACTCTGCAGGTTTGTGAATTACAGTGCCCCTGAGCTCCTTTCTTCAACTCGTTTTCTTGTGAGCTGGCCGCAACACCGCAGGATGGCTTCAGGCCCTAATCTGGTTCCGGCACGGCACGCTGAGCCTTTGGTTCTTTCCTCTTCCTGGTGGGAAATGGGAGTTAAATTTGCCCGTCCAGACACCTCCAGCTAGTCTCTCATTGGTTCTCGCTATTCCTGTTCATCTTCCGCAGAAATTGCAAACTGGGCCAAACAGGAGGTTAAAGGGACTGACTCTCCAAGTCGGGAGAGTGTTAGTAAAGCGTCTGGAATGTTGCACCCGAGTACCAGGGTACGAAAACTGAGACATATTTGAACACGTCTCCCGATCACATGGTTGATCATACTCTAGGTTCCACATGCATGTTTTAGCTGAAGGAAGAATACCTTAAACCTGGGTAGTTGAAACCCGTGGAATGGGTACCATGCAATATGACTTCAAAGGGTCTTCATTTGCTCACCGAACCTCTCCAATCCTATCACTGCTGCGTTTATGTCCCTGTACACATGCTTGATTCTCTTTCGGAGACATAGCAATCCATAGGTTTTAAGATACTTAAGAGTCAGGTACATTCTTAGGCGTTTAATATGCGGTGTTGAGTCCATTTCGTTGAGCAAGGAGTAGCTCTTGTCTATTCCATATTTGGCTTAAGGAACTTTATCTGTGCTCATTTCAATCTCTGGTTTTATGCAGCACCCCAACTCACCTTTACCCTTAAACAAGCATAAGTTGGTTTTCTAAATTTGAGACCCTGTTCTGTTCTGTAATTCAGTTCCTGTGTAGCCAAGTTTACATTCCGTGTATTACTGATATCGTATGATGTTTCTTTTTCTGTGTGACTTATTTCAGTTAGAACCATCGTACCTGAATCCACTCATTGTGCTGCTACGGGCCTGATGACATAGATTTCACTGCTGAGTGATACTGCATTGTACGTAAGTACCACAAGTTCTTTATCCATTTTTCACTTTCTGTGATATTGAACTTGTACGGTAAACGAGGTTCTTGTAAACAGAGGCGTCCCAAACATTGGGGTGGCTGTATCTTTTTGATTTTAATTTCCCTAAGCTATAGGACCATAAGTGGAAGTGCCCTAGGCTCTGTTGCTTTGTTTTTTAGATGTTTCAGGAAACACCATACACTTCTCCCGAGTGTCTGTTGGCAATTTACATCCCGCCCATCAGCATAACAAGGCTCCCAGTTCTCCATGGCCTGTCCTGCCTTTCTGGATTTTACACTTTTCTCAGATGGCCCTTTTGACCGGGGGGAAGTGAGACTTCATTGTAGTGCAGATTTCCTTTGCAAGCTTGCTTGGTTGGCCAAAACGGGCGTATGCGTTTTTTCCTGAATATATTCAGGAAAAAACGCATACGCCCTTTTTGGCCAAGTGCATCATTGTGGACGTTCTGCCTCTTTTCCTATGCTTTCAATGCAATTCCAGTCTACCTCCTGAAATCGGTTTCCTGCAATTCTGCCCCGCTTTCAAGTCCTCTTGGCAGCCTTACTTCAGTATATTTTTGGACGATAGTTGTCATTTATAACTCTGCAGGTTTGTGAATTACAGTGCCCCTGAGCTCCTTTCTTCAACTCGTTTTCTTGTGAGCTGGCCGCAACACCGCAGGATGGCTTCAGGCCCTAATCTGGTTCCGGCACGGCACGCTGAGCCTTTGGTTCTTTCCTCTTCCTGGTGGGAAATGGGAGTTAAATTTGCCCGTCCAGACACCTCCAGCTAGTCTCTCATTGGTTCTCGCTATTCCTGTTCATCTTCCGCAGAAATGGCAAACTGGGCAAAACAGGAGGTTAAACGGACTGACTCTCCAAGTCGGGAGAGTGTTAGTAAAGCGTCTGGAATGTTGCACCCGAGTACCAGGGTACGAAAACTGAGACATATTTGAACACGTCTCCCGATCACATGGTTGATCATACTCTAGGTTCCACATGCATGTTTTAGCTGAAGGAAGAATACCTTAAACCTGGGTAGTTGAAACCCGTGGAATGGGTACCATGCAATATGACTTCAAAGGGTCTTCATTTGCTCACCGAACCTCTCCAATCCTATCACTGCCGCGTTTATGTCCCTGTACACATGCTTGATTCTCTTTCGGAGACATAGCAATCCATAGGTTTTAAGATACTTAAGAGTCAGGTACATTCTTAGGCGTTTAATATGCGGTGTTGAGTCCATTTCGTTGAGCAAGGAGTAGCTCTTGTCTATTCCATATTTGGCTTAAGGAACTTTATCTGTGCTCATTTCAATCTCTGGTTTTATGCAGCACCCCAACTCACCTTTACCCTTAAACAAGCATAAGTTGGTTTTCTAAATTTGAGACCCTGTTCTGTTCTGTAATTCAGTTCCTGTGTAGCCAAGTTTACATTCCGTGTATTACTGATATCGTATGATGTTTCTTTTTCTGTGTGACTTATTTCAGTTAGAACCATCGTACCTGAATCCACTCATTGTGCTGCTACGGGCCTGATGACATAGATTTCACTGCTGAGTGATACTGCATTGTACGTAAGTACCACAAGTTCTTTATCCATTTTTCACTTTCTGTGATATTGAACTTGTATGGTAAACGAGGTTCTTGTAAACAGAGGCGTCCCAAACATTGGGGTGGCTGTATCTTTTTGATTTTAATTTCCCTAAGCTATAGGACCATAAGTGGAAGTGCCCTAGGCTCTGTTGCTTTGTTTTTTAGATGTTTCAGGAAACACCATACACTTCTCCCGAGTGTCTGTTGGCAATTTACATCCCGCCCATCAGCATAACAAGGCTCCCAGTTCTCCATGGCCTGTCCTGCCTTTCTGGATTTTACACTTTTTTCAGATGGCCCTTTTGACCGGGGGGAAGTGAGACTTCATTGTAGTGCAGATTTCCTTTGCAAGCTTGCTTGGTTGGCCAAAAAGGGCGTATGCGTTTTTTCCTGAATATATTCAGGAAAAAACGCATACGCCCTTTTTGGCCAAGTGCATCATTGTGGACGTTCTGCCTCTTTTCCTATGCTTTCAATACAATTCCAGTCTACCTCCTGAAATCGGTTTCCTGCAATTCTGCCCCGCTTTCAAGTCCTCTTGGCAGCCTTACTTCAGTATATTTTTGGACGATAGTTGTCATTTATAACTCTGCAGGTTTGTGAATTACAGTGCCCCTGAGCTCCTTTCTTCAACTCGTTTTCTTGTGAGCTGGCCGCAACACCGCAGGATGGCTTCAGGCCCTAATCTGGTTCCGGCACGGCACGCTGAGCCTTTGGTCATTTCCTCTTCCTGGTGGGAAATGAGAGTTAAATTTGCCCGTCCAGACACCTCCAGCTAGTCTCTCATTGGTTCTCGCTATTCCTGTTCATCTTCCGCAGAAATTGCAAACTGGGCCAAACAGGAGGTTAAAGGGACTGACTCTCCAAGTCGGGAGAGTGTTAGTAAAGCGTCTGGAATGTTGCACCCGAGTACCAGGGTACGAAAACTGAGACATATTTGAACACGTCTCCCGATCACATGGTTGATCATACTCTAGGTTCCACATGCATGTTTTAGCTGAAGGAAGAATACCTTAAACCTGGGTAGTTGAAACCCGTGGAATGGGTACCATGCAATATGACTTCAAAGGCTCTTCATTTGCTCACCGAACCTCTCCAATCCTATCACTGCTGCGTTTATGTCCCTGTACACATGCTTGATTCTCTTTCGGAGACATAGCAATCCATAGGTTTTAAGATACTTACTAGTCAGGTACATTCTAGGGCGTTTAATATGCGGTGTTGAGTCCATTTCGTTGAGCAAGGAGTAGCTCTTGTCTATTCCATATTTGGCTTAAGGAACTTTATCTGTGCTCATTTCAATCTCTGGTTTTATGCAGCACCCCAACTCACCTTTACCCTTAAACAAGCATAAGTTGGTTTTCTAAATTTGAGACCCTGTTCTGTTCTGTAATTCAGTTCCTGTGTAGCCAAGTTTACATTCCGTGTATTACTGATATCTTATGATGTTTCTTTTTCTGTGTGACTTATTTCAGTTAGAATCATCGTACCTGAATCCACTCATTGTGCTGCTACGGGCCTGATGACATAGATTTCACTGCTGAGTGATACTGCATTGTACGTAAGTACCACAAGTTCTTTATCCATTTTTCACTTTCTGTGATATTGAACTTGTACGGTAAACGAGGTTCTTGTAAACAGAGGCGTCCCAAACATTGGGGTGGCTGTATCTTTTTGATTTTAATTTCCCTAAGCTATAGGACCATAAGTGGAAGTGCCCTAGGCTCTGTTGCTTTGTTTTTTAGATGTTTCAGGAAACACCATACACTTCTCCCGAGTGTCTGTTGGCAATTTACATCCTGCCCATCAGCATAACAAGGCTCCCAGTTCTCCATGGCCTCTCCTGCCTTTCTGGATTTTACACTTTTTTCAGATGGCCCTTTTGACCGGGGGGAAGTGAGACTTCATTGTAGTGCAGATTTCCTTTGCAAGCTTGCTTGGTTGGCCAAAAAGGGCGTATGCGTTTTTTCCTGAATATATTCAGGAAAAAACGCATACGCCCTTTTTGGCCAAGTGCATCATTGTGGACGTTCTGCCTCTTTTCCTATGCTTTCAATGCAATTCCAGTCTACCTCCTGAAATCGGTTTCCTGCAATTCTGCCCCGCTTTCAAGTCCTCTTGGCAGCCTTACTTCAGTACATTTTTGGACGATAGTTGTCATTTATAACTCTGCAGGTTTGTGAATTACAGTGCCCCTGAGCTCCTTTCTTCAACTCGTTTTCTTGTGAGCTGGCCGCAACACCGCAGGATGGCTTCAGGCCCTAATCTGGTTCCGGCACGGCACGCTGAGCCTTTGGTTCTTTCCTCTTCCTGGTGGGAAATGAGAGTTAAATTTGCCCGTCCAGACACCTCCAGCTAGTCTCTCATTGGTTCTCGCTATTCCTGTTCATCTTCCGCAGAAATGGCAAACTGGGCAAAACAGGAGGTTAAAGGGACTGACTCTCCAAGTCGGGAGAGTGTTAGTAAAGCGTCTGGAATGTTGCACCCGAGTACCAGGGTACGAAAACTGAGACATATTTGAACACGTCTCCCGATCACATGGTTGATCATACTCTAGGTTCCACATGCATGTTTTAGCTGAAGGAAGAATACCTTAAACCTGGGTAGTTGAAACCCGTGGAATGGGTACCATGCAATATGACTTCAAAGGGTCTTCATTTGCTCACCGAACCTCTCCAATCCTATCACTGCCGCGTTTATGTCCCTGTACACATGCTTGATTCTCTTTCGGAGACATAGCAATCCATAGGTTTTAAGATACTTAAGAGTCAGGTACATTCTTAGGCGTTTAATATGCGGTGTTGAGTCCATTTCGTTGAGCAAGGAGTAGCTCTTGTCTATTCCATATTTGGCTTAAGGAACTTTATCTGTGCTCATTTCAATCTCTGGTTTTATGCAGCACCCCAACTCACCTTTACCCTTAAACAAGCATAAGTTGGTTTTCTAAATTTGAGACCCTGTTCTGTTCTGTAATTCAGTTCCTGTGTAGCCAAGTTTACATTCCGTGTATTACTGATATCTTATGATGTTTCTTTTTCTGTGTGACTTATTTCAGTTAGAATCATCGTACCTGAATCCACTCATTGTGCTGCTACGGGCCTGATGACATAGATTTCACTGCTGAGTGATACTGCATTGTACGTAAGTACCACAAGTTCTTTATCCATTTTTCACTTTCTGTGATATTGAACTTGTACGGTAAACGAGGTTCTTGTAAACAGAGGCGTCCCAAACATTGGGGTGGCTGTATCTTTTTGATTTTAATTTCCCTAAGCTATAGGACCATAAGTGGAAGTGCCCTAGGCTCTGTTGCTTTGTTTTTTAGATGTTTCAGGAAACACCATACACTTCTCCCGAGTGTCTGTTGGCAATTTACATCCCGCCCATCAGCATAACAAGGCTCCCAGTTCTCCATGGCCTGTCCTGCCTTTCTGGATTTTACACTTTTTTCAGATGGCCCTTTTGACCGGGGGGAAGTGAGACTTCATTGTAGTGCAGATTTCCTTTGCAAGCTTGCTTGGTTGGCCAAAAAGGGCGTATGCGTTTTTTCCTGAATATATTCAGGAAAAAACGCATACGCCCTTTTTGGCCAAGTGCATCATTGTGGACGTTCTGCCTCTTTTCCTATGCTTTCAATGCAATTCCAGTCTACCTCCTGAAATCGGTTTCCTGCAATTCTGCCCCGCTTTCAAGTCCTCTTGGCAGCCTTACTTCAGTATATTTTTGGACGATAGTTGTCATTTATAACTCTGCAGGTTTGTGAATTACAGTGCCCCTGAGCTCCTTTCTTCAACTCGTTTTCTTGTGAGCTGGCCGCAACACCGCAGGATGGCTTCAGGCCCTAATCTGGTTCCGGCACGGCATGCTGAGCCTTTGGTCCTTTCCTCTTCCTGGTGGGAAATGAGAGTTAAATTTGCCCGTCCAGACACCTCCAGCTAGTCTCTCATTGGTTCTCGCTATTCCTGTCCATCTTCCGCAGAAATTGCAAACTGGGCCAAACAGGAGGTTAAAGGGACTGACTCTCCAAGTCGGGAGAGTGTTAGTAAAGCGTCTGGAATGTTGCACCCGAGTACCAGGGTACGAAAACTGAGACATATTTGAACACGTCTCCCGATCACATGGTTGATCATACTCTAGGTTCCACATGCATGTTTTAGCTGAAGGAAGAATACCTTAAACCTGGGTAGTTGAAACCCGTGGAATGGGTACCATGCAATATGACTTCAAAGGCTCTTCATTTGCTCACCGAACCTCTCCAATCCTATCACTGCTGCGTTTATGTCCCTGTACACATGCTTGATTCTCTTTCGGAGACATAGCAATCCATAGGTTTTAAGATACTTACTAGTCAGGTACATTCTAGGGCGTTTAATATGCGGTGTTGAGTCCATTTCGTTGAGCAAGGAGTAGCTCTTGTCTATTCCATATTTGGCTTAAGGAACTTTATCTGTGCTCATTTCAATCTCTGGTTTTATGCAGCACCCCAACTCACCTTTACCCTTAAACAAGCATAAGTTGGTTTTCTAAATTTGAGACCCTGTTCTGTTCTGTAATTCAGTTCCTGTGTAGCCAAGTTTACATTCCGTGTATTACTGATATCTTATGATGTTTCTTTTTCTGTGTGACTTATTTCAGTTAGAATCATCGTACCTGAATCCACTCATTGTGCTGCTACGGGCCTGATGACATAGATTTCACTGCTGAGTGATACTGCATTGTACGTAAGTACCACAAGTTCTTTATCCATTTTTCACTTTCTGTGATATTGAACTTGTACGGTAAACGAGGTTCTTGTAAACAGAGGCGTCCCAAACATTGGGGTGGCTGTATCTTTTTGATTTTAATTTCCCTAAGCTATAGGACCATAAGTGGAAGTGCCCTAGGCTCTGTTGCTTTGTTTTTTAGATGTTTCAGGAAACACCATACACTTCTCCCGAGTGTCTGTTGGCAATTTACATCCTGCCCATCAGCATAACAAGGCTCCCAGTTCTCCATGGCCTCTCCTGCCTTTCTGGATTTTACACTTTTTTCAGATGGCCCTTTTGACCGGGGGGAAGTGAGACTTCATTGTAGTGCAGATTTCCTTTGCAAGCTTGCTTGGTTGGCCAAAAAGGGCGTATGCGTTTTTTCCTGAATATATTCAGGAAAAAACGCATACGCCCTTTTTGGCCAAGTGCATCATTGTGGACGTTCTGCCTCTTTTCCTATGCTTTCAATGCAATTCCAGTCTACCTCCTGAAATCGGTTTCCTGCAATTCTGCCCTGCTTTCAAGTCCTCTTGGCAGCCTTACTTCAGTATATTTTTGGACGATAGCTGTCATTTGTAACTCTGCAGATTTGTGAATTACAGTGCCCCTGAGCTCCTTTCTTCAACTCGTTTTCTTGTGAGCTGGCCGCAACACCGCAGGATGGCTTCAGGCCCTAATCTGGTTCCGGCACGGCACGCTGAGCCTTTGGTTATTTCCTCTTCCTGGTGGGAAATGAGAGTTAAATTTGCCCGTCCAGACACCTCCAGCTAGTCTCTCATTGGTTCTCGCTATTCCTGTTCATCTTCCGCAGAAATTGCAAACTGGGCCAAACAGGAGGTTAAAGGGACTGACTCTCCAAGTCGGGAGAGTGCTAGTAAAGCGTCTGGAATGTTGCACCCGAGTACCAGGGTACGAAAACTGAGACATATTTGAACACGTCTCCCGATCACATGGTTGATCATACTCTAGGTTCCACATGCATGTTTTAGCTGAAGGAAGAATACCTTAAACCTGGGTAGTTGAAACCCGTGGAATGGGTACCATGCAATATGACTTCAAAGGGTCTTCATTTGCTCACCGAACCTCTCCAATCCTATCACTGCCGCGTTTATGTCCCTGTACACATGCTTGATTCTCTTTCGGAGACATAGCAATCCATAGGTTTTAAGATACTTAAGAGTCAGGTACATTCTTAGGCGTTTAATATGCGGTGTTGAGTCCATTTCGTTGAGCAAGGAGTAGCTCTTGTCTATTCCATATTTGGCTTAAGGAACTTTATCTGTGCTCATTTCAATCTCTGGTTTTATGCAGCACCCCAACTCACCTTTACCCTTAAACAAGCATAAGTTGGTTTTCTAAATTTGAGACCCTGTTCTGTTCTGTAATTCAGTTCCTGTGTAGCCAAGTTTACATTCCGTGTATTACTGATATCTTATGATGTTTCTTTTTCTGTGTGACTTATTTCAGTTAGAACCATCGTACCTGAATCCACTCATTGTGCTGCTACGGGCCTGATGACATAGATTTCACTGCTGAGTGATACTGCATTGTACGTAAGTACCACAAGTTCTTTATCCATTTTTCACTTTCTGTGATATTGAACTTGTACGGTAAACGAGGTTCTTGTAAACAGAGGCGTCCCAAACATTGGGGTGGCTGTATCTTTTTGATTTTAATTTCCCTAAGCTATAGGACCATAAGTGGAAGTGCCCTAGGCTCTGTTGCTTTGTTTTTTAGATGTTTCAGGAAACACCATACACTTCTCCCGAGTGTCTGTTGGCAATTTACATCCCGCCCATCAGCATAACAAGGCTCCCAGTTCTCCATGGCCTGTCCTGCCTTTCTGGATTTTACACTTTTTTCAGATGGCCCTTTTGACCGGGGGGAAGTGAGACTTCATTGTAGTGCAGATTTCCTTTGCAAGCTTGCTTGGTTGGCCAAAAAGGGCGTATGCGTTTTTTCCTGAATATATTCAGGAAAAAACGCATACGCCCTTTTTGGCCAAGTGCATCATTGTGGACGTTCTGCCTCTTTTCCTATGCTTTCAATGCAATTCCAGTCTACCTCCTGAAATCGGTTTCCTGCAATTCTGCCCCGCTTTCAAGTCCTCTTGGCAGCCTTACTTCAGTATATTTTTGGACGATAGTTGTCATTTATAACTCTGCAGGTTTGTGAATTACAGTGCCCCTGAGCTCCTTTCTTCAACTCGTTTTCTTGTGAGCTGGCCGCAACACCGCAGGATGGCTTCAGGCCCTAATCTGGTTCCGGCACGGCATGCTGAGCCTTTGGTCCTTTCCTCTTCCTGGTGGGAAATGAGAGTTAAATTTGCCCGTCCAGACACCTCCAGCTAGTCTCTCATTGGTTCTCGCTATTCCTGTCCATCTTCCGCAGAAATTGCAAACTGGGCCAAACAGGAGGTTAAAGGGACTGACTCTCCAAGTCGGGAGAGTGTTAGTAAAGCGTCTGGAATGTTGCACCCGAGTACCAGGGTACGAAAACTGAGACATATTTGAACACGTCTCCCGATCACATGGTTGATCATACTCTAGGTTCCACATGCATGTTTTAGCTGAAGGAAGAATACCTTAAACCTGGGTAGTTGAAACCCGTGGAATGGGTACCATGCAATATGACTTCAAAGGCTCTTCATTTGCTCACCGAACCTCTCCAATCCTATCACTGCTGCGTTTATGTCCCTGTACACATGCTTGATTCTCTTTCGGAGACATAGCAATCCATAGGTTTTAAGATACTTACTAGTCAGGTACATTCTAGGGCGTTTAATATGCGGTGTTGAGTCCATTTCGTTGAGCAAGGAGTAGCTCTTGTCTATTCCATATTTGGCTTAAGGAACTTTATCTGTGCTCATTTCAATCTCTGGTTTTATGCAGCACCCCAACTCACCTTTACCCTTAAACAAGCATAAGTTGGTTTTCTAAATTTGAGACCCTGTTCTGTTCTGTAATTCAGTTCCTGTGTAGCCAAGTTTACATTCCGTGTATTACTGATATCTTATGATGTTTCTTTTTCTGTGTGACTTATTTCAGTTAGAATCATCGTACCTGAATCCACTCATTGTGCTGCTACGGGCCTGATGACATAGATTTCACTGCTGAGTGATACTGCATTGTACGTAAGTACCACAAGTTCTTTATCCATTTTTCACTTTCTGTGATATTGAACTTGTACGGTAAACGAGGTTCTTGTAAACAGAGGCGTCCCAAACATTGGGGTGGCTGTATCTTTTTGATTTTAATTTCCCTAAGCTATAGGACCATAAGTGGAAGTGCCCTAGGCTCTGTTGCTTTGTTTTTTAGATGTTTCAGGAAACACCATACACTTCTCCCGAGTGTCTGTTGGCAATTTACATCCTGCCCATCAGCATAACAAGGCTCCCAGTTCTCCATGGCCTCTCCTGCCTTTCTGGATTTTACACTTTTTTCAGATGGCCCTTTTGACCGGGGGGAAGTGAGACTTCATTGTAGTGCAGATTTCCTTTGCAAGCTTGCTTGGTTGGCCAAAAAGGGCGTATGCGTTTTTTCCTGAATATATTCAGGAAAAAACGCATACGCCCTTTTTGGCCAAGTGCATCATTGTGGACGTTCTGCCTCTTTTCCTATGCTTTCAATGCAATTCCAGTCTACCTCCTGAAATCGGTTTCCTGCAATTCTGCCCTGCTTTCAAGTCCTCTTGGCAGCCTTACTTCAGTATATTTTTGGACGATAGCTGTCATTTGTAACTCTGCAGATTTGTGAATTACAGTGCCCCTGAGCTCCTTTCTTCAACTCGTTTTCTTGTGAGCTGGCCGCAACACCGCAGGATGGCTTCAGGCCCTAATCTGGTTCCGGCACGGCACGCTGAGCCTTTGGTTATTTCCTCTTCCTGGTGGGAAATGAGAGTTAAATTTGCCCGTCCAGACACCTCCAGCTAGTCTCTCATTGGTTCTCGCTATTCCTGTTCATCTTCCGCAGAAATTGCAAACTGGGCCAAACAGGAGGTTAAAGGGACTGACTCTCCAAGTCGGGAGAGTGCTAGTAAAGCGTCTGGAATGTTGCACCCGAGTACCAGGGTACGAAAACTGAGACATATTTGAACACGTCTCCCGATCACATGGTTGATCATACTCTAGGTTCCACATGCATGTTTTAGCTGAAGGAAGAATACCTTAAACCTGGGTAGTTGAAACCCGTGGAATGGGTACCATGCAATATGACTTCAAAGGGTCTTCATTTGCTCACCGAACCTCTCCAATCCTATCACTGCCGCGTTTATGTCCCTGTACACATGCTTGATTCTCTTTCGGAGACATAGCAATCCATAGGTTTTAAGATACTTAAGAGTCAGGTACATTCTTAGGCGTTTAATATGCGGTGTTGAGTCCATTTCGTTGAGCAAGGAGTAGCTCTTGTCTATTCCATATTTGGCTTAAGGAACTTTATCTGTGCTCATTTCAATCTCTGGTTTTATGCAGCACCCCAACTCACCTTTACCCTTAAACAAGCATAAGTTGGTTTTCTAAATTTGAGACCCTGTTCTGTTCTGTAATTCAGTTCCTGTGTAGCCAAGTTTACATTCCGTGTATTACTGATATCTTATGATGTTTCTTTTTCTGTGTGACTTATTTCAGTTAGAACCATCGTACCTGAATCCACTCATTGTGCTGCTACGGGCCTGATGACATAGATTTCACTGCTGAGTGATACTGCATTGTACGTAAGTACCACAAGTTCTTTATCCATTTTTCACTTTCTGTGATATTGAACTTGTACGGTAAACGAGGTTCTTGTAAACAGAGGCGTCCCAAACATTGGGGTGGCTGTATCTTTTTGATTTTAATTTCCCTAAGCTATAGGACCATAAGTGGAAGTGCCCTAGGCTCTGTTGCTTTGTTTTTTAGATGTTTCAGGAAACACCATACACTTCTCCCGAGTGTCTGTTGGCAATTTACATCCCGCCCATCAGCATAACAAGGCTCCCAGTTCTCCATGGCCTGTCCTGCCTTTCTGGATTTTACACTTTTCTCAGATGGCCCTTTTGACCGGGGGGAAGTGAGACTTCATTGTAGTGCAGATTTCCTTTGCAAGATTGCTTGGTTGGCCAAAACGGGCGTATGCGTTTTTTCCTGAATATATTCAGGAAAAAACGCATACGCCCTTTTTGGCCAAGTGCATCATTGTGGACGTTCTGCCTCTTTTCCTATGCTTTCAATGCAATTCCAGTCTACCTCCTGAAATCGGTTTCCTGCAATTCTGCCCCGCTTTCAAGTCCTCTTGGCAGCCTTACTTCAGTATATTTTTGGACGATAGTTGTCATTTATAACTCTGCAGGTTTGTGAATTACAGTGCCCCTGAGCTCCTTTCTTCAACTCGTTTTCTTGTGAGCTGGCCGCAACACCGCAGGATGGCTTCAGGCCCTAATCTGGTTCCGGCACGGCACGCTGAGCCTTTGGTTCTTTCCTCTTCCTGGTGGGAAATGAGAGTTAAATTTGCCCGTCCAGACACCTCCAGCTAGTCTCTCATTGGTTCTCGCTATTCCTGTTCATCTTCCGCAGAAATGGCAAACTGGGCAAAACAGGAGGTTAAAGGGACTGACTCTCCAAGTCGGGAGAGTGTTAGTAAAGCGTCTGGAATGTTGCACCCGAGTACCAGGGTACGAAAACTGAGACATATTTGAACACGTCTCCCGATCACATGGTTGATCATACTCTAGGTTCCACATGCATGTTTTAGCTGAAGGAAGAATACCTTAAACCTGGGTAGTTGAAACCCGTGGAATGGGTACCATGCAATATGACTTCAAAGGGTCTTCATTTGCTCACCGAACCTCTCCAATCCTATCACTGCCGCGTTTATGTCCCTGTACACATGCTTGATTCTCTTTCGGAGACATAGCAATCCATAGGTTTTAAGATACTTAAGAGTCAGGTACATTCTTAGGCGTTTAATATGCGGTGTTGAGTCCATTTCGTTGAGCAAGGAGTAGCTCTTGTCTATTCCATATTTGGCTTAAGGAACTTTATCTGTGCTCATTTCAATCTCTGGTTTTATGCAGCACCCCAACTCACCTTTACCCTTAAACAAGCATAAGTTGGTTTTCTAAATTTGAGACCCTGTTCTGTTCTGTAATTCAGTTCCTGTGTAGCCAAGTTTACATTCCGTGTATTAGTGATATCTTATGATGTTTCTTTTTCTGTGTGACTTATTTCAGTTAGAATCATCGTACCTGAATCCACTCATTGTGCTGCTACGGGCCTGATGACATAGATTTCACTGCTGAGTGATACTGCATTGTACGTAAGTACCACAAGTTCTTTATCCATTTTTCACTTTCTGTGATATTGAACTTGTACGGTAAACGAGGTTCTTGTAAACAGAGGCGTCCCAAACATTGGGGTGGCTGTATCTTTTTGATTTTAATTTCCCTAAGCTATAGGACCATAAGTGGAAGTGCCCTAGGCTCTGTTGCTTTGTTTTTTAGATGTTTCAGGAAACACCATACACTTCTCCCGAGTGTCTGTTGGCAATTTACATCCCGCCCATCAGCATAACAAGGCTCCCAGTTCTCCATGGCCTGTCCTGCCTTTCTGGATTTTACACTTTTTTCAGATGGCCCTTTTGACCGGGGGGAAGTGAGACTTCATTGTAGTGCAGATTTCCTTTGCAAGCTTGCTTGGTTGGCCAAAAAGGGCGTATGCGTTTTTTCCTGAATATATTCAGGAAAAAACGCATACGCCCTTTTTGGCCAAGTGCATCATTGTGGACGTTCTGCCTCTTTTCCTATGCTTTCAATGCAATTCCAGTCTACCTCCTGAAATCGGTTTCCTGCAATTCTGCCCCGCTTTCAAGTCCTCTTGGCAGCCTTACTTCAGTATATTTTTGGACGATAGTTGTCATTTATAACTCTGCAGGTTTGTGAATTACAGTGCCCCTGAGCTCCTTTCTTCAACTCGTTTTCTTGTGAGCTGGCCGCAACACCGCAGGATGGCTTCAGGCCCTAATCTGGTTCCGGCACGGCATGCTGAGCCTTTGGTCCTTTCCTCTTCCTGGTGGGAAATGAGAGTTAAATTTGCCCGTCCAGACACCTCCAGCTAGTCTCTCATTGGTTCTCGCTATTCCTGTCCATCTTCCGCAGAAATTGCAAACTGGGCCAAACAGGAGGTTAAAGGGACTGACTCTCCAAGTCGGGAGAGTGCTAGTAAAGCGTCTGGAATGTTGCACCCGAGTACCAGGGTACGAAAACTGAGACATATTTGAACACGTCTCCCGATCACATGGTTGATCATACTCTAGGTTCCACATGCATGTTTTAGCTGAAGGAAGAATACCTTAAACCTGGGTAGTTGAAACCCGTGGAATGGGTACCATGCAATATGACTTCAAAGGCTCTTCATTTGCTCACCGAACCTCTCCAATCCTATCACTGCTGCGTTTATGTCCCTGTACACATGCTTGATTCTCTTTCGGAGACATAGCAATCCATAGGTTTTAAGATACTTACTAGTCAGGTACATTCTAGGGCGTTTAATATACGGTGTTGAGTCCATTTCGTTGAGCAAGGAGTAGCTCTTGTCTATTCCATATTTGGCTTAAGGAACTTTATCTGTGCTCATTTCAATCTCTGGTTTTATGCAGCACCCCAACTCACCTTTACCCTTAAACAAGCATAAGTTGGTTTTCTAAATTTGAGACCCTGTTCTGTTCTGTAATTCAGTTCCTGTGTAGCCAAGTTTACATTCCGTGTATTACTGTTATCTTATGATGTTTCTTTTTCTGTGTGACTTATTTCAGTTAGAATCATCGTACCTGAATCCACTCATTGTGCTGCTACGGGCCTGATGACATAGATTTCACTGCTGAGTGATACTGCATTGTACGTAAGTACCACAAGTTCTTTATCCATTTTTCACTTTCTGTGATATTGAACTTGTACGGTAAACGAGGTTCTTGTAAACAGAGGCGTCCCAAACATTGGGGTGGCTGTATCTTTTTGATTTTAATTTCCCTAAGCTATAGGACCATAAGTGGAAGTGCCCTAGGCTCTGTTGCTTTGTTTTTTAGATGTTTCAGGAAACACCATACACTTCTCCCGAGTGTCTGTTGGCAATTTACATCCTGCCCATCAGCATAACAAGGCTCCCAGTTCTCCATGGCCTCTCCTGCCTTTCTGGATTTTACACTTTTTTCAGATGGCCCTTTTGACCGGGGGGAAGTGAGACTTCATTGTAGTGCAGATTTCCTTTGCAAGCTTGCTTGGTTGGCCAAAAAGGGCGTATGCGTTTTTTCCTGAATATATTCAGGAAAAAACGCATACGCCCTTTTTGGCCAAGTGCATCATTGTGGACGTTCTGCCTCTTTTCCTATGCTTTCAATGCAATTCCAGTCTACCTCCTGAAATCGGTTTCCTGCAATTCTGCCCTGCTTTCAAGTCCTCTTGGCAGCCTTACTTCAGTATATTTTTGGACTATAGCTGTCATTTGTAACTCTGCAGATTTGTGAATTACAGTGCCCCTGAGCTCCTTTCTTCAACTCGTTTTCTTGTGAGCTGGCCGCAACACCACAGGATGGCTTCAGGCCCTAATCTGGTTCCGGCACGGCACGCTGAGCCTTTGGTTATTTCCTCTTCCTGGTGGGAAATGAGAGTTAAATTTGCCCGTCCAGACACCTCCAGCTAGTCTCTCATTGGTTCTCGCTATTCCTGTTCATCTTCCGCAGAAATTGCAAACTGGGCCAAACAGGAGGTTAAAGGGACTGACTCTCCAAGTCGGGAGAGTGCTAGTAAAGCGTCTGGAATGTTGCACCCGAGTACCAGGGTACGAAAACTGAGACATATTTGAACACGTCTCCCGATCACATGGTTGATCATACTCTAGGTTCCACATGCATGTTTTAGCTGAAGGAAGAATACCTTAAACCTGGGTAGTTGAAACCCGTGGAATGGGTACCATGCAATATGACTTCAAAGGGTCTTCATTTGCTCACCGAACCTCTCCAATCCTATCACTGCTGCGTTTATGTCCCTGTACACATGCTTGATTCTCTTTCGGAGACATAGCAATCCATAGGTTTTAAGATACTTAAGAGTCAGGTACATTCTTAGGCGTTTAATATGCGGTGTTGAGTCCATTTCGTTGAGCAAGGAGTAGCTCTTGTCTATTCCATATTTGGCTTAAGGAACTTTATCTGTGCTCATTTCAATCTCTGGTTTTATGCAGCACCCCAACTCACCTTTACCCTTAAACAAGCATAAGTTGGTTTTCTAAATTTGAGACCCTGTTCTGTTCTGTAATTCAGTTCCTGTGTAGCCAAGTTTACATTCCGTGTATTACTGATATCGTATGATGTTTCTTTTTCTGTGTGACTTATTTCAGTTAGAACCATCGTACCTGAATCCACTCATTGTGCTGCTACGGGCCTGATGACATAGATTTCACTGCTGAGTGATACTGCATTGTACGTAAGTACCACAAGTTCTTTATCCATTTTTCACTTTCTGTGATATTGAACTTGTACGGTAAACGAGGTTCTTGTAAACAGAGGCGTCCCAAACATTGGGGTGGCTGTATCTTTTTGATTTTAATTTCCCTAAGCTATAGGACCATAAGTGGAAGTGCCCTAGGCTCTGTTGCTTTGTTTTTTAGATGTTTCAGGAAACACCATACACTTCTCCCGAGTGTCTGTTGGCAATTTACATCCCGCCCATCAGCATAACAAGGCTCCCAGTTCTCCATGGCCTGTCCTGCCTTTCTGGATTTTACACTTTTCTCAGATGGCCCTTTTGACCGGGGGGAAGTGAGACTTCATTGTAGTGCAGATTTCCTTTGCAAGATTGCTTGGTTGGCCAAAACGGGCGTATGCGTTTTTTCCTGAATATATTCAGGAAAAAACGCATACGCCCTTTTTGGCCAAGTGCATCATTGTGGACGTTCTGCCTCTTTTCCTATGCTTTCAATGCAATTCCAGTCTACCTCCTGAAATCGGTTTCCTGCAATTCTGCCCCGCTTTCAAGTCCTCTTGGCAGCCTTACTTCAGTATATTTTTGGACGATAGTTGTCATTTATAACTCTGCAGGTTTGTGAATTACAGTGCCCCTGAGCTCCTTTCTTCAACTCGTTTTCTTGTGAGCTGGCCGCAACACCGCAGGATGGCTTCAGGCCCTAATCTGGTTCCGGCACGGCACGCTGAGCCTTTGGTTCTTTCCTCTTCCTGGTGGGAAATGAGAGTTAAATTTGCCCGTCCAGACACCTCCAGCTAGTCTCTCATTGGTTCTCGCTATTCCTGTTCATCTTCCGCAGAAATGGCAAACTGGGCAAAACAGGAGGTTAAAGGGACTGACTCTCCAAGTCGGGAGAGTGTTAGTAAAGCGTCTGGAATGTTGCACCCGAGTACCAGGGTACGAAAACTGAGACATATTTGAACACGTCTCCCGATCACATGGTTGATCATACTCTAGGTTCCACATGCATGTTTTAGCTGAAGGAAGAATACCTTAAACCTGGGTAGTTGAAACCCGTGGAATGGGTACCATGCAATATGACTTCAAAGGGTCTTCATTTGCTCACCGAACCTCTCCAATCCTATCACTGCCGCGTTTATGTCCCTGTACACATGCTTGATTCTCTTTCGGAGACATAGCAATCCATAGGTTTTAAGATACTTAAGAGTCAGGTACATTCTTAGGCGTTTAATATGCGGTGTTGAGTCCATTTCGTTGAGCAAGGAGTAGCTCTTGTCTATTCCATATTTGGCTTAAGGAACTTTATCTGTGCTCATTTCAATCTCTGGTTTTATGCAGCACCCCAACTCACCTTTACCCTTAAACAAGCATAAGTTGGTTTTCTAAATTTGAGACCCTGTTCTGTTCTGTAATTCAGTTCCTGTGTAGCCAAGTTTACATTCCGTGTATTACTGATATCTTATGATGTTTCTTTTTCTGTGTGACTTATTTCAGTTAGAATCATCGTACCTGAATCCACTCATTGTGCTGCTACGGGCCTGATGACATAGATTTCACTGCTGAGTGATACTGCATTGTACGTAAGTACCACAAGTTCTTTATCCATTTTTCACTTTCTGTGATATTGAACTTGTACGGTAAACGAGGTTCTTGTAAACAGAGGCGTCCCAAACATTGGGGTGGCTGTATCTTTTTGATTTTAATTTCCCTAAGCTATAGGACCATAAGTGGAAGTGCCCTAGGCTCTGTTGCTTTGTTTTTTAGATGTTTCAGGAAACACCATACACTTCTCCCGAGTGTCTGTTGGCAATTTACATCCCGCCCATCAGCATAACAAGGCTCCCAGTTCTCCATGGCCTGTCCTGCCTTTCTGGATTTTACACTTTTTTCAGATGGCCCTTTTGACCGGGGGGAAGTGAGACTTCATTGTAGTGCAGATTTCCTTTGCAAGCTTGCTTGGTTGGCCAAAAAGGGCGTATGCGTTTTTTCCTGAATATATTCAGGAAAAAACGCATACGCCCTTTTTGGCCAAGTGCATCATTGTGGACGTTCTGCCTCTTTTCCTATGCTTTCAATGCAATTCCAGTCTACCTCCTGAAATCGGTTTCCTGCAATTCTGCCCCGCTTTCAAGTCCTCTTGGCAGCCTTACTTCAGTATATTTTTGGACGATAGTTGTCATTTATAACTCTGCAGGTTTGTGAATTACAGTGCCCCTGAGCTCCTTTCTTCAACTCGTTTTCTTGTGAGCTGGCCGCAACACCGCAGGATGGCTTCAGGCCCTAATCTGGTTCCGGCACGGCATGCTGAGCCTTTGGTCCTTTCCTCTTCCTGGTGGGAAATGAGAGTTAAATTTGCCCGTCCAGACACCTCCAGCTAGTCTCTCATTGGTTCTCGCTATTCCTGTCCATCTTCCGCAGAAATTGCAAACTGGGCCAAACAGGAGGTTAAAGGGACTGACTCTCCAAGTCGGGAGAGTGCTAGTAAAGCGTCTGGAATGTTGCACCCGAGTACCAGGGTACGAAAACTGAGACATATTTGAACACGTCTCCCGATCACATGGTTGATCATACTCTAGGTTCCACATGCATGTTTTAGCTGAAGGAAGAATACCTTAAACCTGGGTAGTTGAAACCCGTGGAATGGGTACCATGCAATATGACTTCAAAGGCTCTTCATTTGCTCACCGAACCTCTCCAATCCTATCACTGCTGCGTTTATGTCCCTGTACACATGCTTGATTCTCTTTCGGAGACATAGCAATCCATAGGTTTTAAGATACTTACTAGTCAGGTACATTCTAGGGCGTTTAATATGCGGTGTTGAGTCCATTTCGTTGAGCAAGGAGTAGCTCTTGTCTATTCCATATTTGGCTTAAGGAACTTTATCTGTGCTCATTTCAATCTCTGGTTTTATGCAGCACCCCAACTCACCTTTACCCTTAAACAAGCATAAGTTGGTTTTCTAAATTTGAGACCCTGTTCTGTTCTGTAATTCAGTTCCTGTGTAGCCAAGTTTACATTCCGTGTATTACTGATATCTTATGATGTTTCTTTTTCTGTGTGACTTATTTCAGTTAGAATCATCGTACCTGAATCCACTCATTGTGCTGCTACGGGCCTGATGACATAGATTTCACTGCTGAGTGATACTGCATTGTACGTAAGTACCACAAGTTCTTTATCCATTTTTCACTTTCTGTGATATTGAACTTGTACGGTAAACGAGGTTCTTGTAAACAGAGGCGTCCCAAACATTGGGGTGGCTGTATCTTTTTGATTTTAATTTCCCTAAGCTATAGGACCATAAGTGGAAGTGCCCTAGGCTCTGTTGCTTTGTTTTTTAGATGTTTCAGGAAACACCATACACTTCTCCCGAGTGTCTGTTGGCAATTTACATCCTGCCCATCAGCATAACAAGGCTCCCAGTTCTCCATGGCCTCTCCTGCCTTTCTGGATTTTACACTTTTTTCAGATGGCCCTTTTGACCGGGGGGAAGTGAGACTTCATTGTAGTGCAGATTTCCTTTGCAAGCTTGCTTGGTTGGCCAAAAAGGGCGTATGCGTTTTTTCCTGAATATATTCAGGAAAAAACGCATACGCCCTTTTTGGCCAAGTGCATCATTGTGGACGTTCTGCCTCTTTTCCTATGCTTTCAATGCAATTCCAGTCTACCTCCTGAAATCGGTTTCCTGCAATTCTGCCCTGCTTTCAAGTCCTCTTGGCAGCCTTACTTCAGTATATTTTTGGACGATAGCTGTCATTTGTAACTCTGCAGATTTGTGAATTACAGTGCCCCTGAGCTCCTTTCTTCAACTCGTTTTCTTGTGAGCTGGCCGCAACACCGCAGGATGGCTTCAGGCCCTAATCTGGTTCCGGCACGGCACGCTGAGCCTTTGGTTATTTCCTCTTCCTGGTGGGAAATGAGAGTTAAATTTGCCCGTCCAGACACCTCCAGCTAGTCTCTCATTGGTTCTCGCTATTCCTGTTCATCTTCCGCAGAAATTGCAAACTGGGCCAAACAGGAGGTTAAAGGGACTGACTCTCCAAGTCGGGAGAGTGCTAGTAAAGCGTCTGGAATGTTGCACCCGAGTACCAGGGTACGAAAACTGAGACATATTTGAACACGTCTCCCGATCACATGGTTGATCATACTCTAGGTTCCACATGCATGTTTTAGCTGAAGGAAGAATACCTTAAACCTGGGTAGTTGAAACCCGTGGAATGGGTACCATGCAATATGACTTCAAAGGGTCTTCATTTGCTCACCGAACCTCTCCAATCCTATCACTGCTGCGTTTATGTCCCTGTACACATGCTTGATTCTCTTTCGGAGACATAGCAATCCATAGGTTTTAAGATACTTAAGAGTCAGGTACATTCTTAGGCGTTTAATATGCGGTGTTGAGTCCATTTCGTTGAGCAAGGAGTAGCTCTTGTCTATTCCATATTTGGCTTAAGGAACTTTATCTGTGCTCATTTCAATCTCTGGTTTTATGCAGCACCCCAACTCACCTTTACCCTTAAACAAGCATAAGTTGGTTTTCTAAATTTGAGACCCTGTTCTGTTCTGTAATTCAGTTCCTGTGTAGCCAAGTTTACATTCCGTGTATTACTGATATCGTATGATGTTTCTTTTTCTGTGTGACTTATTTCAGTTAGAACCATCGTACCTGAATCCACTCATTGTGCTGCTACGGGCCTGATGACATAGATTTCACTGCTGAGTGATACTGCATTGTACGTAAGTACCACAAGTTCTTTATCCATTTTTCACTTTCTGTGATATTGAACTTGTACGGTAAACGAGGTTCTTGTAAACAGAGGCGTCCCAAACATTGGGGTGGCTGTATCTTTTTGATTTTAATTTCCCTAAGCTATAGGACCATAAGTGGAAGTGCCCTAGGCTCTGTTGCTTTGTTTTTTAGATGTTTCAGGAAACACCATACACTTCTCCCGAGTGTCTGTTGGCAATTTACATCCCGCCCATCAGCATAACAAGGCTCCCAGTTCTCCATGGCCTGTCCTGCCTTTCTGGATTTTACACTTTTCTCAGATGGCCCTTTTGACCGGGGGGAAGTGAGACTTCATTGTAGTGCAGATTTCCTTTGCAAGATTGCTTGGTTGGCCAAAACGGGCGTATGCGTTTTTTCCTGAATATATTCAGGAAAAAACGCATACGCCCTTTTTGGCCAAGTGCATCATTGTGGACGTTCTGCCTCTTTTCCTATGCTTTCAATGCAATTCCAGTCTACCTCCTGAAATCGGTTTCCTGCAATTCTGCCCCGCTTTCAAGTCCTCTTGGCAGCCTTACTTCAGTATATTTTTGGACGATAGTTGTCATTTATAACTCTGCAGGTTTGTGAATTACAGTGCCCCTGAGCTCCTTTCTTCAACTCGTTTTCTTGTGAGCTGGCCGCAACACCGCAGGATGGCTTCAGGCCCTAATCTGGTTCCGGCACGGCACGCTGAGCCTTTGGTTCTTTCCTCTTCCTGGTGGGAAATGAGAGTTAAATTTGCCCGTCCAGACACCTCCAGCTAGTCTCTCATTGGTTCTCGCTATTCCTGTTCATCTTCCGCAGAAATGGCAAACTGGGCAAAACAGGAGGTTAAAGGGACTGACTCTCCAAGTCGGGAGAGTGTTAGTAAAGCGTCTGGAATGTTGCACCCGAGTACCAGGGTACGAAAACTGAGACATATTTGAACACGTCTCCCGATCACATGGTTGATCATACTCTAGGTTCCACATGCATGTTTTAGCTGAAGGAAGAATACCTTAAACCTGGGTAGTTGAAACCCGTGGAATGGGTACCATGCAATATGACTTCAAAGGGTCTTCATTTGCTCACCGAACCTCTCCAATCCTATCACTGCCGCGTTTATGTCCCTGTACACATGCTTGATTCTCTTTCGGAGACATAGCAATCCATAGGTTTTAAGATACTTAAGAGTCAGGTACATTCTTAGGCGTTTAATATGCGGTGTTGAGTCCATTTCGTTGAGCAAGGAGTAGCTCTTGTCTATTCCATATTTGGCTTAAGGAACTTTATCTGTGCTCATTTCAATCTCTGGTTTTATGCAGCACCCCAACTCACCTTTACCCTTAAACAAGCATAAGTTGGTTTTCTAAATTTGAGACCCTGTTCTGTTCTGTAATTCAGTTCCTGTGTAGCCAAGTTTACATTCCGTGTATTACTGATATCTTATGATGTTTCTTTTTCTGTGTGACTTATTTCAGTTAGAATCATCGTACCTGAATCCACTCATTGTGCTGCTACGGGCCTGATGACATAGATTTCACTGCTGAGTGATACTGCATTGTACGTAAGTACCACAAGTTCTTTATCCATTTTTCACTTTCTGTGATATTGAACTTGTACGGTAAACGAGGTTCTTGTAAACAGAGGCGTCCCAAACATTGGGGTGGCTGTATCTTTTTGATTTTAATTTCCCTAAGCTATAGGACCATAAGTGGAAGTGCCCTAGGCTCTGTTGCTTTGTTTTTTAGATGTTTCAGGAAACACCATACACTTCTCCCGAGTGTCTTTTGGCAATTTACATCCCGCCCATCAGCATAACAAGGCTCCCAGTTCTCCATGGCCTGTCCTGCCTTTCTGGATTTTACACTTTTTTCAGATGGCCCTTTTGACCGGGGGGAAGTGAGACTTCATTGTAGTGCAGATTTCCTTTGCAAGCTTGCTTGGTTGGCCAAAAAGGGCGTATGCGTTTTTTCCTGAATATATTCAGGAAAAAACGCATACGCCCTTTTTGGCCAAGTGCATCATTGTGGACGTTCTGCCTCTTTTCCTATGCTTTCAATGCAATTCCAGTCTACCTCCTGAAATCGGTTTCCTGCAATTCTGCCCCGCTTTCAAGTCCTCTTGGCAGCCTTACTTCAGTATATTTTTGGACGATAGTTGTCATTTATAACTCTGCAGGTTTGTGAATTACAGTGCCCCTGAGCTCCTTTCTTCAACTCGTTTTCTTGTGAGCTGGCCGCAACACCGCAGGATGGCTTCAGGCCCTAATCTGGTTCCGGCACGGCATGCTGAGCCTTTGGTCCTTTCCTCTTCCTGGTGGGAAATGAGAGTTAAATTTGCCCGTCCAGACACCTCCAGCTAGTCTCTCATTGGTTCTCGCTATTCCTGTTCATCTTCCGCAGAAATTGCAAACTGGGCCAAACAGGAGGTTAAAGGGACTGACTCTCCAAGTCGGGAGAGTGTTAGTAAAGCGTCTGGAATGTTGCACCCGAGTACCAGGGTACGAAAACTGAGACATATTTGAACACGTCTCCCGATCACATGGTTGATCATACTCTAGGTTCCACATGCATGTTTTAGCTGAAGGAAGAATACCTTAAACCTGGGTAGTTGAAACCCGTGGAATGGGTACCATGCAATATGACTTCAAAGGCTCTTCATTTGCTCACCGAACCTCTCCAATCCTATCACTGCTGCGTTTATGTCCCTGTACACATGCTTGATTCTCTTTCGGAGACATAGCAATCCATAGGTTTTAAGATACTTACTAGTCAGGTACATTCTAGGGCGTTTAATATGCGGTGTTGAGTCCATTTCGTTGAGCAAGGAGTAGCTCTTGTCTATTCCATATTTGGCTTAAGGAACTTTATCTGTGCTCATTTCAATCTCTGGTTTTATGCAGCACCCCAACTCACCTTTACCCTTAAACAAGCATAAGTTGGTTTTCTAAATTTGAGACCCTGTTCTGTTCTGTAATTCAGTTCCTGTGTAGCCAAGTTTACATTCCGTGTATTACTGATATCTTATGATGTTTCTTTTTCTGTGTGACTTATTTCAGTTAGAATCATCGTACCTGAATCCACTCATTGTGCTGCTACGGGCCTGATGACATAGATTTCACTGCTGAGTGATACTGCATTGTACGTAAGTACCACAAGTTCTTTATCCATTTTTCACTTTCTGTGATATTGAACTTGTACGGTAAACGAGGTTCTTGTAAACAGAGGCGTCCCAAACATTGGGGTGGCTGTATCTTTTTGATTTTAATTTCCCTAAGCTATAGGACCATAAGTGGAAGTGCCCTAGGCTCTGTTGCTTTGTTTTTTAGATGTTTCAGGAAACACCATACACTTCTCCCGAGTGTCTGTTGGCAATTTACATCCTGCCCATCAGCATAACAAGGCTCCCAGTTCTCCATGGCCTGTCCTGCCTTTCTGGATTTTACACTTTTTTCAGATGGCCCTTTTGACCGGGGGGAAGTGAGACTTCATTGTAGTGCAGATTTCCTTTGCAAGCTTGCTTGGTTGGCCAAAAAGGGCGTATGCGTTTTTTCCTGAATATATTCAGGAAAAAACGCATACGCCCTTTTTGGCCAAGTGCATCATTGTGGACGTTCTGCCTCTTTTCCTATGCTTTCAATGCAATTCCAGTCTACCTCCTGAAATCGGTTTCCTGCAATTCTGCCCTGCTTTCAAGTCCTCTTGGCAGCCTTACTTCAGTATATTTTTGGACGATAGCTGTCATTTGTAACTCTGCAGATTTGTGAATTACAGTGCCCCTGAGCTCCTTTCTTCAACTCGTTTTCTTGTGAGCTGGCCGCAACACCGCAGGATGGCTTCAGGCCCTAATCTGGTTCCGGCACGGCACGCTGAGCCTTTGGTTATTTCCTCTTCCTGGTGGGAAATGAGAGTTAAATTTGCCCGTCCAGACACCTCCAGCTAGTCTCTCATTGGTTCTCGCTATTCCTGTTCATCTTCCGCAGAAATTGCAAACTGGGCCAAACAGGAGGTTAAAGGGACTGACTCTCCAAGTCGGGAGAGTGCTAGTAAAGCGTCTGGAATGTTGCACCCGAGTACCAGGGTACGAAAACTGAGACATATTTGAACACGTCTCCCGATCACATGGTTGATCATACTCTAGGTTCCACATGCATGTTTTAGCTGAAGGAAGAATACCTTAAACCTGGGTAGTTGAAACCCGTGGAATGGGTACCATGCAATATGACTTCAAAGGCTCTTCATTTGCTCACCGAACCTCTCCAATCCTATCACTGCTGCGTTTATGTCCCTGTACACATGCTTGATTCTCTTTCGGAGACATAGCAATCCATAGGTTTTAAGATACTTAAGAGTCAGGTACATTCTTAGGCGTTTAATATGCGGTGTTGAGTCCATTTCGTTGAGCAAGGAGTAGCTCTTGTCTATTCCATATTTGGCTTAAGGAACTTTATCTGTGCTCATTTCAATCTCTGGTTTTATGCAGCACCCCAACTCACCTTTACCCTTAAACAAGCATAAGTTGGTTTTCTAAATTTGAGACCCTGTTCTGTTCTGTAATTCAGTTCCTGTGTAGCCAAGTTTACATTCCGTGTATTACTGATATCGTATGATGTTTCTTTTTCTTTGTGACTTATTTCAGTTAGAACCATCGTACCTGAATCCACTCATTGTGCTGCTACGGGCCTGATGACATAGATTTCACTGCTGAGTGATACTGCATTGTACGTAAGTACCACAAGTTCTTTATCCATTTTTCACTTTCTGTGATATTGAACTTGTACGGTAAACGAGGTTCTTGTAAACAGAGGCGTCCCAAACATTGGGGTGGCTGTATCTTTTTGATTTTAATTTCCCTAAGCTATAGGACCATAAGTGGAAGTGCCCTAGGCTCTGTTGCTTTGTTTTTTAGATGTTTCAGGAAACACCATACACTTCTCCCGAGTGTCTGTTGGCAATTTACATCCCGCCCATCAGCATAACAAGGCTCCCAGTTCTCCATGGCCTGTCCTGCCTTTCTGGATTTTACACTTTTCTCAGATGGCCCTTTTGACCGGGGGGAAGTGAGACTTCATTGTAGTGCAGATTTCCTTTGCAAGATTGCTTGGTTGGCCAAAACGGGCGTATGCGTTTTTTCCTGAATATATTCAGGAAAAAACGCATACGCCCTTTTTGGCCAAGTGCATCATTGTGGACGTTCTGCCTCTTTTCCTATGCTTTCAATGCAATTCCAGTCTACCTCCTGAAATCGGTTTCCTGCAATTCTGCCCCGCTTTCAAGTCCTCTTGGCAGCCTTACTTCAGTATATTTTTGGACGATAGTTGTCATTTATAACTCTGCAGGTTTGTGAATTACAGTGCCCCTGAGCTCCTTTCTTCAACTCGTTTTCTTGTGAGCTGGCTGCAACACCGCAGGATGGCTTCAGGCCCTAATCTGGTTCCGGCACGGCACGCTGAGCCTTTGGTTCTTTCCTCTTCCTGGTGGGAAATGGTAGTTAAATTTGCCCGTCCAGACACCTCCAGCTAGTCTCTCATTGGTTCTCACTATTCCTGTTCATCTTCCGCAGAAATGGCAAACTGGGCAAAACAGGAGGTTAAAGGGACTGACTCTCCAAGTCGGGAGAGTGTTAGTAAAGCGTCTGGAATGTTGCACCCGAGTACCAGGGTACGAAAACTGAGACATATTTGAACACGTCTCCCGATCACATGGTTGATCATACTCTAGGTTCCACATGCATGTTTTAGCTGAAGGAAGAATACCTTAAACCTGGGTAGTTGAAACCCGTGGAATGGGTACCATGCAATATGACTTCAAAGGCTCTTCATTTGCTCACCGAACCTCTCCAATCCTATCACTGCCGCGTTTATGTCCCTGTACACATGCTTGATTCTCTTTCGGAGACATAGCAATCCATAGGTTTTAAGATACTTAAGAGTCAGGTACATTCTTAGGCGTTTAATATGCGGTGTTGAGTCCATTTCGTTGAGCAAGGAGTAGCTCTTGTCTATTCCATATTTGGCTTAAGGAACTTTATCTGTGCTCATTTCAATCTCTGGTTTTATGCAGCACCCCAACTCACCTTTACCCTTAAACAAGCATAAGTTGGTTTTCTAAATTTGAGACCCTGTTCTGTTCTGTAATTCAGTTCCTGTGTAGCCAAGTTTACATTCCGTGTATTACTGATATCTTATGATGTTTCTTTTTCTGTGTGACTTATTTCAGTTAGAATCATCGTACCTGAATCCACTCATTGTGCTGCTACGGGCCTGATGACATAGATTTCACTGCTGAGTGATACTGCATTGTACGTAAGTACCACAAGTTCTTTATCCATTTTTCACTTTCTGTGATATTGAACTTGTACGGTAAACGAGGTTCTTGTAAACAGAGGCGTCCCAAACATTGGGGTGGCTGTATCTTTTTGATTTTAATTTCCCTAAGCTATAGGACCATAAGTGGAAGTGCCCTAGGCTCTGTTGCTTTGTTTTTTAGATGTTTCAGGAAACACCATACACTTCTCCCGAGTGTCTGTTGGCAATTTACATCCCGCCCATCAGCATAACAAGGCTCCCAGTTCTCCATGGCCTGTCCTGCCTTTCTGGATTTTACACTTTTTTCAGATGGCCCTTTTGACCGGGGGGAAGTGAGACTTCATTGTAGTGCAGATTTCCTTTGCAAGCTTGCTTGGTTGGCCAAAAAGGGCGTATGCGTTTTTTCCTGAATATATTCAGGAAAAAACGCATACGCCCTTTTTGGCCAAGTGCATCATTGTGGACGTTCTGCCTCTTTTCCTATGCTTTCAATGCAATTCCAGTCTACCTCCTGAAATCGGTTTCCTGCAATTCTGCCCCGCTTTCAAGTCCTCTTGGCAGCCTTACTTCAGTATATTTTTGGACGATAGTTGTCATTTATAACTCTGCAGGTTTGTGAATTACAGTGCCCCTGAGCTCCTTTCTTCAACTCGTTTTCTTGTGAGCTGGCCGCAACACCGCAGGATGGCTTCAGGCCCTAATCTGGTTCCGGCACGGCATGCTGAGCCTTTGGTTCTTTCCTCTTCCTGGTGGGAAATGAGAGTTAAATTTGCCCGTCCAGACACCTCCAGCTAGTCTCTCATTGGTTCTCGCTATTCCTGTTCATCTTCCGCAGAAATTGCAAACTGGGCCAAACAGGAGGTTAAAGGGACTGACTCTCCAAGTCGGGAGAGTGTTAGTAAAGCGTCTGGAATGTTGCACCCGAGTACCAGGGTACGAAAACTGAGACATATTTGAACACGTCTCCCGATCACATGGTTGATCATACTCTAGGTTCCACATGCATGTTTTAGCTGAAGGAAGAATACCTTAAACCTGGGTAGTTGAAACCCGTGGAATGGGTACCATGCAATATGACTTCAAAGGCTCTTCATTTGCTCACCGAACCTCTCCAATCCTATCACTGCTGCGTTTATGTCCCTGTACACATGCTTGATTCTCTTTCGGAGACATAGCAATCCATAGGTTTTAAGATACTTACTAGTCAGGTACATTCTAGGGCGTTTAATATGCGGTGTTGAGTCCATTTCGTTGAGCAAGGAGTAGCTCTTGTCTATTCCATATTTGGCTTAAGGAACTTTATCTGTGCTCATTTCAATCTCTGGTTTTATGCAGCACCCCAACTCACCTTTACCCTTAAACAAGCATAAGTTGGTTTTCTAAATTTGAGACCCTGTTCTGTTCTGTAATTCAGTTCCTGTGTAGCCAAGTTTACATTCCGTGTATTACTGATATCTTATGATGTTTCTTTTTCTGTGTGACTTATTTCAGTTAGAATCATCGTACCTGAATCCACTCATTGTGCTGCTACGGGCCTGATGACATAGATTTCACTGCTGAGTGATACTGCATTGTACGTAAGTACCACAAGTTCTTTATCCATTTTTCACTTTCTGTGATATTGAACTTGTACGGTAAACGAGGTTCTTGTAAACAGAGGCGTCCCAAACATTGGGGTGGCTGTATCTTTTTGATTTTAATTTCCCTAAGCTATAGGACCATAAGTGGAAGTGCCCTAGGCTCTGTTGCTTTGTTTTTTAGATGTTTCAGGAAACACCATACACTTCTCCCGAGTGTCTGTTGGCAATTTACATCCTGCCCATCAGCATAACAAGGCTCCCAGTTCTCCATGGCCTGTCCTGCCTTTCTGGATTTTACACTTTTTTCAGATGGCCCTTTTGACCGGGGGGAAGTGAGACTTCATTGTAGTGCAGATTTCCTTTGCAAGCTTGCTTGGTTGGCCAAAAAGGGCGTATGCGTTTTTTCCTGAATATATTCAGGAAAAAACGCATACACCCTTTTTGGCCAAGTGCATCATTGTGGACGTTCTGCCTCTTTTCCTATGCTTTCAATGCAATTCCAGTCTACCTCCTGAAATCGGTTTCCTGCAATTCTGCCCTGCTTTCAAGTCCTCTTGGCAGCCTTACTTCAGTATATTTTTGGACGATAGCTGTCATTTGTAACTCTGCAGATTTGTGAATTACAGTGCCCCTGAGCTCCTTTCTTCAACTCGTTTTCTTGTGAGCTGGCCGCAACACCGCAGGATGGCTTCAGGCCCTAATCTGGTTCCGGCACGGCACGCTGAGCCTTTGGTTATTTCCTCTTCCTGGTGGGAAATGAGAGTTAAATTTGCCCGTCCAGACACCTCCAGCTAGTCTCTCATTGGTTCTCGCTATTCCTGTTCATCTTCCGCAGAAATTGCAAACTGGGCCAAACAGGAGGTTAAAGGGACTGACTCTCCAAGTCGGGAGAGTGCTAGTAAAGCGTCTGGAATGTTGCACCCGAGTACCAGGGTACGAAAACTGAGACATATTTGAACACGTCTCCCGATCACATGGTTGATCATACTCTAGGTTCCACATGCATGTTTTAGCTGAAGGAAGAATACCTTAAACCTGGGTAGTTGAAACCCGTGGAATGGGTACCATGCAATATGACTTCAAAGGCTCTTCATTTGCTCACCGAACCTCTCCAATCCTATCACTGCTGCGTTTATGTCCCTGTACACATGCTTGATTCTCTTTCGGAGACATAGCAATCCATAGGTTTTAAGATACTTAAGAGTCAGGTACATTCTTAGGCGTTTAATATGCGGTGTTGAGTCCATTTCGTTGAGCAAGGAGTAGCTCTTGTCTATTCCATATTTGGCTTAAGGAACTTTATCTGTGCTCATTTCAATCTCTGGTTTTATGCAGCACCCCAACTCACCTTTACCCTTAAACAAGCATAAGTTGGTTTTCTAAATTTGAGACCCTGTTCTGTTCTGTAATTCAGTTCCTGTGTAGCCAAGTTTACATTCCGTGTATTACTGATATCGTATGATGTTTCTTTTTCTGTGTGACTTATTTCAGTTAGAATCATCGTACCTGAATCCACTCATTGTGCTGCTACGGGCCTGATGACATAGATTTCACTGCTGAGTGATACTGCATTGTACGTAAGTACCACAAGTTCTTTATGCATTTTTCACTTTCTGTGATATTGAACTTGTACGGTAAACGAGGTTCTTGTAAACAGAGGCGTCCCAAACATTGGGGTGGCTGTATCTTTTTGATTTTAATTTCCCTAAGCTATAGGACCATAAGTGGAAGTGCCCTAGGCTCTGTTGCTTTGTTTTTTAGATGTTTCAGGAAACACCATACACTTCTCCCGAGTGTCTGTTGGCAATTTACATCCCGCCCATCAGCATAACAAGGCTCCCAGTTCTCCATGGCCTGTCCTGCCTTTCTGGATTTTACACGTTTTTCAGATGGCCCTTTTGACCGGGGGGAAGTGAGACTTCATTGTAGTGCAGATTTCCTTTGCAAGCTTGCTTGGTTGGCCAAAAAGGGCGTATGCGTTTTTTCCTGAATATATTCAGGAAAAAACGCATACGCCCTTTTTGGCCAAGTGCATCATTGTGGACGTTCTGCCTCTTTTCCTATGCTTTCAATGCAATTCCAGTCTACCTCCTGAAATCGGTTTCCTGCAATTCTGCCCCGCTTTCAAGTCCTCTTGGCAGCCTTACTTCAGTATATTTTTGGACGATAGTTGTCATTTATAACTCTGCAGGTTTGTGAATTACAGTGTCCCTGAGCTCCTTTCTTCAACTCGTTTTCTTGTGAGCTGGCCGCAACACCGCAGGATGGCTTCAGGCCCTAATCTGGTTCCGGCACGGCACGCTGAGCCTTTGGTTATTTCCTCTTCCTGGTGGGAAATGAGAGTTAAATTTGCCCGTCCAGACACCTCCAGCTAGTCTCTCATTGGTTCTCGCTATTCCTGTTCATCTTCCGCAGAAATTGCAAACTGGGCCAAACAGGAGGTTAAAGGGACTGACTCTCCAAGTCGGGAGAGTGTTAGTAAAGCGTCTGGAATGTTGCACCGGAGTACCAGGGTACGAAAACTGAGACATATTTGAACACGTCTCCCGATCACATGGTTGATCATACTCTAGGTTCCACATGCATGTTTTAGCTGAAGGAAGAATACCTTAAACCTGGGTAGTTGAAACCCGTGGAATGGGTACCATGCAATATGACTTCAAAGGCTCTTCATTTGCTCACCGAACCTCTCCAATCCTATCACTGCTGCGTTTATGTCCCTGTACACATGCTTGATTCTCTTTCGGAGACATAGCAATCCATAGGTTTTAAGATACTTAAGAGTCAGGTACATTCTTAGGCGTTTAATATGCGGTGTTGAGTCCATTTCGTTGAGCAAGGAGTAGCTCTTGTCTATTCCATATTTGGCTTAAGGAACTTTATCTGTGCTCATTTCAATCTCTGGTTTTATGCAGCACCCCAACTCACCTTTACCCTTAAACAAGCATAAGTTGGTTTTCTAAATTTGAGACCCTGTTCTGTTCTGTAATTCAGTTCCTGTGTAGCCAAGTTTACATTCCGTGTATTACTGATATCGTATGATGTTTCTTTTTCTGTGTGACTTATTTCAGTTAGAACCATCGTACCTGAATCCACTCATTGTGCTGCTACGGGCCTGATGACATAGATTTCACTGCTGAGTGATACTGCATTGTACGTAAGTACCACAAGTTCTTTATCCATTTTTCACTTTCTGTGATATTGAACTTGTACGGTAAACGAGGTTCTTGTAAACAGAGGCGTCCCAAACATTGGGGTGGCTGTATCTTTTTGATTTTAATTTCCCTAAGCTATAGGACCATAAGTGGAAGTGCCCTAGGCTCTGTTGCTTTGTTTTTTAGATGTTTCAGGAAACACCATACACTTCTCCCGAGTGTCTGTTGGCAATTTACATCCCGCCCATCAGCATAACAAGGCTCCCAGTTCTCCATGGCCTGTCCTGCCTTTCTGGATTTTACACTTTTCTCAGATGGCCCTTTTGACCGGGGGGAAGTGAGACTTCATTGTAGTGCAGATTTCCTTTGCAAGATTGCTTGGTTGGCCAAAACGGGCGTATGCGTTTTTTCCTGAATATATTCAGGAAAAAACGCATACGCCCTTTTTGGCCAAGTGCATCATTGTGGACGTTCTGCCTCTTTTCCTATGCTTTCAATGCAATTCCAGTCTACCTCCTGAAATCGGTTTCCTGCAATTCTGCCCCGCTTTCAAGTCCTCTTGGCAGCCTTACTTCAGTATATTTTTGGACGATAGTTGTCATTTATAACTCTGCAGGTTTGTGAATTACAGTGCCCCTGAGCTCCTTTCTTCAACTCGTTTTCTTGTGAGCTGGCCGCAACACCGCAGGATGGCTTCAGGCCCTAATCTGGTTCCGGCACGGCACGCTGAGCCTTTGGTTCTTTCCTCTTCCTGGTGGGAAATGAGAGTTAAATTTCCCGTCCAGACACCTCCAGCTAGTCTCTCATTGGTTCTCGCTATTCCTGTTCATCTTCCGCAGAAATGGCAAACTGGGCAAAACAGGAGGTTAAAGGGACTGACTCTCCAAGTCGGGAGAGTGTTAGTAAAGCGTCTGGAATGTTGCACCCGAGTACCAGGGTACGAAAACTGAGACATATTTGAACACGTCTCCCGATCACATGGTTGATCATACTCTAGGTTCCACATGCATGTTTTAGCTGAAGGAAGAATACCTTAAACCTGGGTAGTTGAAACCCGTGGAATGGGTACCATGCAATATGACTTCAAAGGGTCTTCATTTGCTCACCGAACCTCTCCAATCCTATCACTGCCGCGTTTATGTCCCTGTACACATGCTTGATTCTCTTTCGGAGACATAGCAATCCATAGGTTTTAAGATACTTAAGAGTCAGGTACATTCTTAGGCGTTTAATATGCGGTGTTGAGTCCATTTCGTTGAGCAAGGAGTAGCTCTTGTCTATTCCATATTTGGCTTAAGGAACTTTATCTGTGCTCATTTCAATCTCTGGTTTTATGCAGCACCCCAACTCACCTTTACCCTTAAACAAGCATAAGTTGGTTTTCTAAATTTGAGACCCTGTTCTGTTCTGTAATTCAGTTCCTGTGTAGCCAAGTTTACATTCCGTGTATTACTGATATCTTATGATGTTTCTTTTTCTGTGTGACTTATTTCAGTTAGAATCATCGTACCTGAATCCACTCATTGTGCTGCTACGGGCCTGATGACATAGATTTCACTGCTGAGTGATACTGCATTGTACGTAAGTACCACAAGTTCTTTATCCATTTTTCACTTTCTGTGATATTGAACTTGTACGGTAAACGAGGTTCTTGTAAACAGAGGCGTCCCAAACATTGGGGTGGCTGTATCTTTTTGATTTTAATTTCCCTAAGCTATAGGACCATAAGTGGAAGTGCCCTAGGCTCTGTTGCTTTGTTTTTTAGATGTTTCAGGAAACACCATACACTTCTCCCGAGTGTCTGTTGGCAATTTACATCCCGCCCATCAGCATAACAAGGCTCCCAGTTCTCCATGGCCTGTCCTGCCTTTCTGGATTTTACACTTTTTTCAGATGGCCCTTTTGACCGGGGGGAAGTGAGACTTCATTGTAGTGCAGATTTCCTTTGCAAGCTTGCTTGGTTGGCCAAAAAGGGCGTATGCGTTTTTTCCTGAATATATTCAGGAAAAAACGCATACGCCCTTTTTGGCCAAGTGCATCATTGTGGACGTTCTGCCTCTTTTCCTATGCTTTCAATGCAATTCCAGTCTACCTCCTGAAATCGGTTTCCTGCAATTCTGCCCCGCTTTCAAGTCCTCTTGGCAGCCTTACTTCAGTATATTTTTGGACGATAGTTGTCATTTATAACTCTGCAGGTTTGTGAATTACAGTGCCCCTGAGCTCCTTTCTTCAACTCGTTTTCTTGTGAGCTGGCCGCAACACCGCAGGATGGCTTCAGGCCCTAATCTGGTTCCGGCACGGCATGCTGAGCCTTTGGTCCTTTCCTCTTCCTGGTGGGAAATGAGAGTTAAATTTGCCCGTCCAGACACCTCCAGCTAGTCTCTCATTGGTTCTCGCTATTCCTGTTCATCTTCCGCAGAAATTGCAAACTGGGCCAAACAGGAGGTTAAAGGGACTGACTCTCCAAGTCGGGAGAGTGTTAGTAAAGCGTCTGGAATGTTGCACCCGAGTACCAGGGTACGAAAACTGAGACATATTTGAACACGTCTCCCGATCACATGGTTGATCATACTCTAGGTTCCACATGCATGTTTTAGCTGAAGGAAGAATACCTTAAACCTGGGTAGTTGAAACCCGTGGAATGGGTACCATGCAATATGACTTCAAAGGCTCTTCATTTGCTCACCGAACCTCTCCAATCCTATCACTGCTGCGTTTATGTCCCTGTACACATGCTTGATTCTCTTTCGGAGACATAGCAATCCATAGGTTTTAAGATACTTACTAGTCAGGTACATTCTAGGGCGTTTAATATGCGGTGTTGAGTCCATTTCGTTGAGCAAGGAGTAGCTCTTGTCTATTCCATATTTGGCTTAAGGAACTTTATCTGTGCTCATTTCAATCTCTGGTTTTATGCAGCACCCCAACTCACCTTTACCCTTAAACAAGCATAAGTTGGTTTTCTAAATTTGAGACCCTGTTCTGTTCTGTAATTCAGTTCCTGTGTAGCCAAGTTTACATTCCGTGTATTACTGATATCTTATGATGTTTCTTTTTCTGTGTGACTTATTTCAGTTAGAATCATCGTACCTGAATCCACTCATTGTGCTGCTACGGGCCTGATGACATAGATTTCACTGCTGAGTGATACTGCATTGTACGTAAGTACCACAAGTTCTTTATCCATTTTTCACTTTCTGTGATATTGAACTTGTACGGTAAACGAGGTTCTTGTAAACAGAGGCGTCCCAAACATTGGGGTGGCTGTATCTTTTTGATTTTAATTTCCCTAAGCTATAGGACCATAAGTGGAAGTGCCCTAGGCTCTGTTGCTTTGTTTTTTAGATGTTTCAGGAAACACCATACACTTCTCCCGAGTGTCTGTTGGCAATTTACATCCTGCCCATCAGCATAACAAGGCTCCCAGTTCTCCATGGCCTGTCCTGCCTTTCTGGATTTTACACTTTTTTCAGATGGCCCTTTTGACCGGGGGGAAGTGAGACTTCATTGTAGTGCAGATTTCCTTTGCAAGCTTGCTTGGTTGGCCAAAAAGGGCGTATGCGTTTTTTCCTGAATATATTCAGGAAAAAACGCATACGCCCTTTTTGGCCAAGTGCATCATTGTGGACGTTCTGCCTCTTTTCCTATGCTTTCAATGCAATTCCAGTCTACCTCCTGAAATCGGTTTCCTGCAATTCTGCCCTGCTTTCAAGTCCTCTTGGCAGCCTTACTTCAGTATATTTTTGGACGATAGCTGTCATTTGTAACTCTGCAGATTTGTGAATTACAGTGCCCCTGAGCTCCTTTCTTCAACTCGTTTTCTTGTGAGCTGGCCGCAACACCGCAGGATGGCTTCAGGCCCTAATCTGGTTCCGGCACGGCACGCTGAGCCTTTGGTTATTTCCTCTTCCTGGTGGGAAATGAGAGTTAAATTTGCCCGTCCAGACACCTCCAGCTAGTCTCTCATTGGTTCTCGCTATTCCTGTTCATCTTCCGCAGAAATTGCAAACTGGGCCAAACAGGAGGTTAAAGGGACTGACTCTCCAAGTCGGGAGAGTGCTAGTAAAGCGTCTGGAATGTTGCACCCGAGTACCAGGGTACGAAAACTGAGACATATTTGAACACGTCTCCCGATCACATGGTTGATCATACTCTAGGTTCCACATGCATGTTTTAGCTGAAGGAAGAATACCTTAAACCTGGGTAGTTGAAACCCGTGGAATGGGTACCATGCAATATGACTTCAAAGGCTCTTCATTTGCTCACCGAACCTCTCCAATCCTATCACTGCTGCGTTTATGTCCCTGTACACATGCTTGATTCTCTTTCGGAGACATAGCAATCCATAGGTTTTAAGATACTTAAGAGTCAGGTACATTCTTAGGCGTTTAATATGCGGTGTTGAGTCCATTTCGTTGAGCAAGGAGTAGCTCTTGTCTATTCCATATTTGGCTTAAGGAACTTTATCTGTGCTCATTTCAATCTCTGGTTTTATGCAGCACCCCAACTCACCTTTACCCTTAAACAAGCATAAGTTGGTTTTCTAAATTTGAGACCCTGTTCTGTTCTGTAATTCAGTTCCTGTGTAGCCAAGTTTACATTCCGTGTATTACTGATATCGTATGATGTTTCTTTTTCTTTGTGACTTATTTCAGTTAGAACCATCGTACCTGAATCCACTCATTGTGCTGCTACGGGCCTGATGACATAGATTTCACTGCTGAGTGATACTGCATTGTACGTAAGTACCACAAGTTCTTTATCCATTTTTCACTTTCTGTGATATTGAACTTGTACGGTAAACGAGGTTCTTGTAAACAGAGGCGTCCCAAACATTGGGGTGGCTGTATCTTTTTGATTTTAATTTCCCTAAGCTATAGGACCATAAGTGGAAGTGCCCTAGGCTCTGTTGCTTTGTTTTTTAGATGTTTCAGGAAACACCATACACTTCTCCCGAGTGTCTGTTGGCAATTTACATCCCGCCCATCAGCATAACAAGGCTCCCAGTTCTCCATGGCCTGTCCTGCCTTTCTGGATTTTACACTTTTCTCAGATGGCCCTTTTGACCGGGGGGAAGTGAGACTTCATTGTAGTGCAGATTTCCTTTGCAAGATTGCTTGGTTGGCCAAAACGGGCGTATGCGTTTTTTCCTGAATATATTCAGGAAAAAACGCATACGCCCTTTTTGGCCAAGTGCATCATTGTGGACGTTCTGCCTCTTTTCCTATGCTTTCAATGCAATTCCAGTCTACCTCCTGAAATCGGTTTCCTGCAATTCTGCCCCGCTTTCAAGTCCTCTTGGCAGCCTTACTTCAGTATATTTTTGGACGATAGTTGTCATTTATAACTCTGCAGGTTTGTGAATTACAGTGCCCCTGAGCTCCTTTCTTCAACTCGTTTTCTTGTGAGCTGGCTGCAACACCGCAGGATGGCTTCAGGCCCTAATCTGGTTCCGGCACGGCACGCTGAGCCTTTGGTTCTTTCCTCTTCCTGGTGGGAAATGGTAGTTAAATTTGCCCGTCCAGACACCTCCAGCTAGTCTCTCATTGGTTCTCACTATTCCTGTTCATCTTCCGCAGAAATGGCAAACTGGGCAAAACAGGAGGTTAAAGGGACTGACTCTCCAAGTCGGGAGAGTGTTAGTAAAGCGTCTGGAATGTTGCACCCGAGTACCAGGGTACGAAAACTGAGACATATTTGAACACGTCTCCCGATCACATGGTTGATCATACTCTAGGTTCCACATGCATGTTTTAGCTGAAGGAAGAATACCTTAAACCTGGGTAGTTGAAACCCGTGGAATGGGTACCATGCAATATGACTTCAAAGGCTCTTCATTTGCTCACCGAACCTCTCCAATCCTATCACTGCCGCGTTTATGTCCCTGTACACATGCTTGATTCTCTTTCGGAGACATAGCAATCCATAGGTTTTAAGATACTTAAGAGTCAGGTACATTCTTAGGCGTTTAATATGCGGTGTTGAGTCCATTTCGTTGAGCAAGGAGTAGCTCTTGTCTATTCCATATTTGGCTTAAGGAACTTTATCTGTGCTCATTTCAATCTCTGGTTTTATGCAGCACCCCAACTCACCTTTACCCTTAAACAAGCATAAGTTGGTTTTCTAAATTTGAGACCCTGTTCTGTTCTGTAATTCAGTTCCTGTGTAGCCAAGTTTACATTCCGTGTATTACTGATATCTTATGATGTTTCTTTTTCTGTGTGACTTATTTCAGTTAGAATCATCGTACCTGAATCCACTCATTGTGCTGCTACGGGCCTGATGACATAGATTTCACTGCTGAGTGATACTGCATTGTACGTAAGTACCACAAGTTCTTTATCCATTTTTCACTTTCTGTGATATTGAACTTGTACGGTAAACGAGGTTCTTGTAAACAGAGGCGTCCCAAACATTGGGGTGGCTGTATCTTTTTGATTTTAATTTCCCTAAGCTATAGGACCATAAGTGGAAGTGCCCTAGGCTCTGTTGCTTTGTTTTTTAGATGTTTCAGGAAACACCATACACTTCTCCCGAGTGTCTGTTGGCAATTTACATCCCGCCCATCAGCATAACAAGGCTCCCAGTTCTCCATGGCCTGTCCTGCCTTTCTGGATTTTACACTTTTTTCAGATGGCCCTTTTGACCGGGGGGAAGTGAGACTTCATTGTAGTGCAGATTTCCTTTGCAAGCTTGCTTGGTTGGCCAAAAAGGGCGTATGCGTTTTTTCCTGAATATATTCAGGAAAAAACGCATACGCCCTTTTTGGCCAAGTGCATCATTGTGGACGTTCTGCCTCTTTTCTTATGCTTTCAATGCAATTCCAGTCTACCTCCTGAAATCGGTTTCCTGCAATTCTGCCCCGCTTTCAAGTCCTCTTGGCAGCCTTACTTCAGTATATTTTTGGACGATAGTTGTCATTTATAACTCTGCAGGTTTGTGAATTACAGTGCCCCTGAGCTCCTTTCTTCAACTCGTTTTCTTGTGAGCTGGCCGCAACACCGCAGGATGGCTTCAGGCCCTAATCTGGTTCCGGCACGGCATGCTGAGCCTTTGGTTCTTTCCTCTTCCTGGTGGGAAATGAGAGTTAAATTTGCCCGTCCAGACACCTCCAGCTAGTCTCTCATTGGTTCTCGCTATTCCTGTTCATCTTCCGCAGAAATTGCAAACTGGGCCAAACAGGAGGTTAAAGGGACTGACTCTCCAAGTCGGGAGAGTGTTAGTAAAGCGTCTGGAATGTTGCACCCGAGTACCAGGGTACGAAAACTGAGACATATTTGAACACGTCTCCCGATCACATGGTTGATCATACTCTAGGTTCCACATGCATGTTTTAGCTGAAGGAAGAATACCTTAAACCTGGGTAGTTGAAACCCGTGGAATGGGTACCATGCAATATGACTTCAAAGGCTCTTCATTTGCTCACCGAACCTCTCCAATCCTATCACTGCTGCGTTTATGTCCCTGTACACATGCTTGATTCTCTTTCGGAGACATAGCAATCCATAGGTTTTAAGATACTTACTAGTCAGGTACATTCTAGGGCGTTTAATATGCGGTGTTGAGTCCATTTCGTTGAGCAAGGAGTAGCTCTTGTCTATTCCATATTTGGCTTAAGGAACTTTATCTGTGCTCATTTCAATCTCTGGTTTTATGCAGCACCCCAACTCACCTTTACCCTTAAACAAGCATAAGTTGGTTTTCTAAATTTGAGACCCTGTTCTGTTCTGTAATTCAGTTCCTGTGTAGCCAAGTTTACATTCCGTGTATTACTGATATCTTATGATGTTTCTTTTTCTGTGTGACTTATTTCAGTTAGAATCATCGTACCTGAATCCACTCATTGTGCTGCTACGGGCCTGATGACATAGATTTCACTGCTGAGTGATACTGCATTGTACGTAAGTACCACAAGTTCTTTATCCATTTTTCACTTTCTGTGATATTGAACTTGTACGGTAAACGAGGTTCTTGTAAACAGAGGCGTCCCAAACATTGGGGTGGCTGTATCTTTTTGATTTTAATTTCCCTAAGCTATAGGACCATAAGTGGAAGTGCCCTAGGCTCTGTTGCTTTGTTTTTTAGATGTTTCAGGAAACACCATACACTTCTCCCGAGTGTCTGTTGGCAATTTACATCCTGCCCATCAGCATAACAAGGCTCCCAGTTCTCCATGGCCTGTCCTGCCTTTCTGGATTTTACACTTTTTTCAGATGGCCCTTTTGACCGGGGGGAAGTGAGACTTCATTGTAGTGCAGATTTCCTTTGCAAGCTTGCTTGGTTGGCCAAAAAGGGCGTATGCGTTTTTTCCTGAATATATTCAGGAAAAAACGCATACACCCTTTTTGGCCAAGTGCATCATTGTGGACGTTCTGCCTCTTTTCCTATGCTTTCAATGCAATTCCAGTCTACCTCCTGAAATCGGTTTCCTGCAATTCTGCCCTGCTTTCAAGTCCTCTTGGCAGCCTTACTTCAGTATATTTTTGGACGATAGCTGTCATTTGTAACTCTGCAGATTTGTGAATTACAGTGCCCCTGAGCTCCTTTCTTCAACTCGTTTTCTTGTGAGCTGGCCGCAACACCGCAGGATGGCTTCAGGCCCTAATCTGGTTCCGGCACGGCACGCTGAGCCTTTGGTTATTTCCTCTTCCTGGTGGGAAATGAGAGTTAAATTTGCCCGTCCAGACACCTCCAGCTAGTCTCTCATTGGTTCTCGCTATTCCTGTTCATCTTCCGCAGAAATTGCAAACTGGGCCAAACAGGAGGTTAAAGGGACTGACTCTCCAAGTCGGGAGAGTGCTAGTAAAGCGTCTGGAATGTTGCACCCGAGTACCAGGGTACGAAAACTGAGACATATTTGAACACGTCTCCCGATCACATGGTTGATCATACTCTAGGTTCCACATGCATGTTTTAGCTGAAGGAAGAATACCTTAAACCTGGGTAGTTGAAACCCGTGGAATGGGTACCATGCAATATGACTTCAAAGGCTCTTCATTTGCTCACCGAACCTCTCCAATCCTATCACTGCTGCGTTTATGTCCCTGTACACATGCTTGATTCTCTTTCGGAGACATAGCAATCCATAGGTTTTAAGATACTTAAGAGTCAGGTACATTCTTAGGCGTTTAATATGCGGTGTTGAGTCCATTTCGTTGAGCAAGGAGTAGCTCTTGTCTATTCCATATTTGGCTTAAGGAACTTTATCTGTGCTCATTTCAATCTCTGGTTTTATGCAGCACCCCAACTCACCTTTACCCTTAAACAAGCATAAGTTGGTTTTCTAAATTTGAGACCCTGTTCTGTTCTGTAATTCAGTTCCTGTGTAGCCAAGTTTACATTCCGTGTATTACTGATATCGTATGATGTTTCTTTTTCTGTGTGACTTATTTCAGTTAGAACCATCGTACCTGAATCCACTCATTGTGCTGCTACGGGCCTGATGACATAGATTTCACTGCTGAGTGATACTGCATTGTACATAAGTACCACAAGTTCTTTATCCATTTTTCACTTTCTGTGATATTGAACTTGTACGGTAAACGAGGTTCTTGTAAACAGAGGCGTCCCAAACATTGGGGTGGCTGTATCTTTTTGATTTTAATTTCCCTAAGCTATAGGACCATAAGTGGAAGTGCCCTAGGCTCTGTTGCTTTGTTTTTTAGATGTTTCAGGAAACACCATACACTTCTCCCGAGTGTCTGTTGGCAATTTACATCCCGCCCATCAGCATAACAAGGCTCCCAGTTCTCCATGGCCTGTCCTGCCTTTCTGGATTTTACACTTTTCTCAGATGGCCCTTTTGACCGGGGGGAAGTGAGACTTCATTGTAGTGCAGATTTCCTTTGCAAGATTGCTTGGTTGGCCAAAACGGGCGTATGCGTTTTTTCCTGAATATATTCAGGAAAAAACGCATACGCCCTTTTTGGCCAAGTGCATCATTGTGGACGTTCTGCCTCTTTTCCTATGCTTTCAATGCAATTCCAGTCTACCTCCTGAAATCGGTTTCCTGCAATTCTGCCCCGCTTTCAAGTCCTCTTGGCAGCCTTACTTCAGTATATTTTTGGACGATAGTTGTCATTTATAACTCTGCAGGTTTGTGAATTACAGTGCCCCTGAGCTCCTTTCTTCAACTCGTTTTCTTGTGAGCTGGCTGCAACACCGCAGGATGGCTTCAGGCCCTAATCTGGTTCCGGCACGGCACGCTGAGCCTTTGGTTCTTTCCTCTTCCTGGTGGGAAATGGTAGTTAAATTTGCCCGTCCAGACACCTCCAGCTAGTCTCTCATTGGTTCTCACTATTCCTGTTCATCTTCCGCAGAAATGGCAAACTGGGCAAAACAGGAGGTTAAAGGGACTGACTCTCCAAGTCGGGAGAGTGTTAGTAAAGCGTCTGGAATGTTGCACCCGAGTACCAGGGTACGAAAACTGAGTCATATTTGAACACGTCTCCCGATCACATGGTTGATCATACTCTAGGTTCCACATGCATGTTTTAGCTGAAGGAAGAATACCTTAAACCTGGGTAGTTGAAACCCGTGGAATGGGTACCATGCAATATGACTTCAAAGGCTCTTCATTTGCTCACCGAACCTCTCCAATCCTATCACTGCTGCGTTTATGTCCCTGTACACATGCTTGATTCTCTTTCGGAAACATAGCAATCCATAGGTTTTAAGATACTTAAGAGTCAGGTACATTCTAGGGCGTTTAATATGCGGTGTTGAGTCCATTTCGTTGAGCAAGGAGTAGCTCTTGTCTATTCCATATTTGGCTTAAGGAACTTTATCTGTGCTCATTTCAATCTCTGGTTTTATGCAGCACCCCAACTCACCTTTACCCTTAAACAAGCATAAGTTGGTTTTCTAAATTTGAGACCCTGTTCTGTTCTGTAATTCAGTTCCTGTGTAGCCAAGTTTACATTCCGTGTATTACTGATATCGTATGATGTTTCTTTTTCTGTGTGACTTATTTCAGTTAGAACCATCGTACCTGAATCCACTCATTGTGCTGCTACGGGCCTGATGACATAGATTTCACTGCTGAGTGATACTGCATTGTACGTAAGTACCACAAGTTCTTTATCCATTTTTCACTTTCTGTGATATTGAACTTGTACGGTAAACGAGGTTCTTGTAAACAGAGGCGTCCCAAACATTGGGGTGGCTGTATCTTTTTGATTTTAATTTCCCTAAGCTATAGGACCATAAGTGGAAGTGCCCTAGGCTCTGTTGCTTTGTTTTTTAGATGTTTCAGGAAACACCATACACTTCTCCCGAGTGTCTGTTGGCAATTTACATCCCGCCCATCAGCATAACAAGGCTCCCAGTTCTCCATGGCCTGTCCTGCCTTTCTGGATTTTACACTTTTCTCAGATGGCCCTTTTGACCGGGGGGAAGTGAGACTTCATTGTAGTGCAGATTTCCTTTGCAAGATTGCTTGGTTGGCCAAAACGGGCGTATGCGTTTTTTCCTGAATATATTCAGGAAAAAACGCATACGCCCTTTTTGGCCAAGTGCATCATTGTGGACGTTCTGCCTCTTTTCCTATGCTTTCAATGCAATTCCAGTCTACCTCCTGAAATCGGTTTCCTGCAATTCTGCCCCGCTTTCAAGTCCTCTTGGCAGCCTTACTTCAGTATATTTTTGGACGATAGTTGTCATTTATAACTCTGCAGGTTTGTGAATTACAGTGCCCCTGAGCTCCTTTCTTCAACTCGTTTTCTTGTGAGCTGGCCGCAACACCGCAGGATGGCTTCAGGCCCTAATCTGGTTCCGGCACGGCACGCTGAGCCTTTGGTTCTTTCCTCTTCCTGGTGGGAAATGAGAGTTAAATTTGCCCGTCCAGACACCTCCAGCTAGTCTCTCATTGGTTCTCGCTATTCCTGTTCATCTTCCGCAGAAATGGCAAACTGGGCAAAACAGGAGGTTAAAGGGACTGACTCTCCAAGTCGGGAGAGTGTTAGTAAAGCGTCTGGAATGTTGCACCCGAGTACCAGGGTACGAAAACTGAGACATATTTGAACACGTCTCCCGATCACATGGTTGATCATACTCTAGGTTCCACATGCATGTTTTAGCTGAAGGAAGAATACCTTAAACCTGGGTAGTTGAAACCCGTGGAATGGGTACCATGCAATATGACTTCAAAGGGTCTTCATTTGCTCACCGAACCTCTCCAATCCTATCACTGCCGCGTTTATGTCCCTGTACACATGCTTGATTCTCTTTCGGAGACATAGCAATCCATAGGTTTTAAGATACTTAAGAGTCAGGTACATTCTTAGGCGTTTAATATGCGGTGTTGAGTCCATTTCGTTGAGCAAGGAGTAGCTCTTGTCTATTCCATATTTGGCTTAAGGAACTTTATCTGTGCTCATTTCAATCTCTGGTTTTATGCAGCACCCCAACTCACCTTTACCCTTAAACAAGCATAAGTTGGTTTTCTAAATTTGAGACCCTGTTCTGTTCTGTAATTCAGTTCCTGTGTAGCCAAGTTTACATTCCGTGTATTACTGATATCTTATGATGTTTCTTTTTCTGTGTGACTTATTTCAGTTAGAATCATCGTACCTGAATCCACTCATTGTGCTGCTACGGGCCTGATGACATAGATTTCACTGCTGAGTGATACTGCATTGTACGTAAGTACCACAAGTTCTTTATCCATTTTTCACTTTCTGTGATATTGAACTTGTACGGTAAACGAGGTTCTTGTAAACAGAGGCGTCCCAAACATTGGGGTGGCTGTATCTTTTTGATTTTAATTTCCCTAAGCTATAGGACCATAAGTGGAAGTGCCCTAGGCTCTGTTGCTTTGTTTTTTAGATGTTTCAGGAAACACCATACACTTCTCCCGAGTGTCTGTTGGCAATTTACATCCCGCCCATCAGCATAACAAGGCTCCCAGTTCTCCATGGCCTGTCCTGCCTTTCTGGATTTTACACTTTTTTCAGATGGCCCTTTTGACCGGGGGGAAGTGAGACTTCATTGTAGTGCAGATTTCCTTTGCAAGCTTGCTTGGTTGGCCAAAAAGGGCGTATGCGTTTTTTCCTGAATATATTCAGGAAAAAACGCATACGCCCTTTTTGGCCAAGTGCATCATTGTGGACGTTCTGCCTCTTTTCCTATGCTTTCAATGCAATTCCAGTCTACCTCCTGAAATCGGTTTCCTGCAATTCTGCCCCGCTTTCAAGTCCTCTTGGCAGCCTTACTTCAGTATATTTTTGGACGATAGTTGTCATTTATAACTCTGCAGGTTTGTGAATTACAGTGCCCCTGAGCTCCTTTCTTCAACTCGTTTTCTTGTGAGCTGGCCGCAACACCGCAGGATGGCTTCAGGCCCTAATCTGGTTCCGGCACGGCATGCTGAGCCTTTGGTCCTTTCCTCTTCCTGGTGGGAAATGAGAGTTAAATTTGCCCGTCCAGACACCTCCAGCTAGTCTCTCATTGGTTCTCGCTATTCCTGTTCATCTTCCGCAGAAATTGCAAACTGGGCCAAACAGGAGGTTAAAGGGACTGACTCTCCAAGTCGGGAGAGTGTTAGTAAAGCGTCTGGAATGTTGCACCCGAGTACCAGGGTACGAAAACTGAGACATATTTGAACACGTCTCCCGATCACATGGTTGATCATACTCTAGGTTCCACATGCATGTTTTAGCTGAAGGAAGAATACCTTAAACCTGGGTAGTTGAAACCCGTGGAATGGGTACCATGCAATATGACTTCAAAGGCTCTTCATTTGCTCACCGAACCTCTCCAATCCTATCACTGCTGCGTTTATGTCCCTGTACACATGCTTGATTCTCTTTCGGAGACATAGCAATCCATAGGTTTTAAGATACTTACTAGTCAGGTACATTCTAGGGCGTTTAATATGCGGTGTTGAGTCCATTTCGTTGAGCAAGGAGTAGCTCTTGTCTATTCCATATTTGGCTTAAGGAACTTTATCTGTGCTCATTTCAATCTCTGGTTTTATGCAGCACCCCAACTCACCTTTACCCTTAAACAAGCATAAGTTGGTTTTCTAAATTTGAGACCCTGTTCTGTTCTGTAATTCAGTTCCTGTGTAGCCAAGTTTACATTCCGTGTATTACTGATATCTTATGATGTTTCTTTTTCTGTGTGACTTATTTCAGTTAGAATCATCGTACCTGAATCCACTCATTGTGCTGCTACGGGCCTGATGACATAGATTTCACTGCTGAGTGATACTGCATTGTACGTAAGTACCACAAGTTCTTTATCCATTTTTCACTTTCTGTGATATTGAACTTGTACGGTAAACGAGGTTCTTGTAAACAGAGGCGTCCCAAACATTGGGGTGGCTGTATCTTTTTGATTTTAATTTCCCTAAGCTATAGGACCATAAGTGGAAGTGCCCTAGGCTCTGTTGCTTTGTTTTTTAGATGTTTCAGGAAACACCATACACTTCTCCCGAGTGTCTGTTGGCAATTTACATCCTGCCCATCAGCATAACAAGGCTCCCAGTTCTCCATGGCCTGTCCTGCCTTTCTGGATTTTACACTTTTTTCAGATGGCCCTTTTGACCGGGGGGAAGTGAGACTTCATTGTAGTGCAGATTTCCTTTGCAAGCTTGCTTGGTTGGCCAAAAAGGGCGTATGCGTTTTTTCCTGAATATATTCAGGAAAAAACGCATACGCCCTTTTTGGCCAAGTGCATCATTGTGGACGTTCTGCCTCTTTTCCTATGCTTTCAATGCAATTCCAGTCTACCTCCTGAAATCGGTTTCCTGCAATTCTGCCCTGCTTTCAAGTCCTCTTGGCAGCCTTACTTCAGTATATTTTTGGACGATAGCTGTCATTTGTAACTCTGCAGATTTGTGAATTACAGTGCCCCTGAGCTCCTTTCTTCAACTCGTTTTCTTGTGAGCTGGCCGCAACACCGCAGGATGGCTTCAGGCCCTAATCTGGTTCCGGCACGGCACGCTGAGCCTTTGGTTATTTCCTCTTCCTGGTGGGAAATGGGAGTTAAATTTGCCCGTCCAGACACCTCCAGCTAGTCTCTCATTGGTTCTCGCTATTCCTGTTCATCTTCCGCAGAAATTGCAAACTGGGCCAAACAGGAGGTTAAAGGGACTGACTCTCCAAGTCGGGAGAGTGTTAGTAAAGCGTCTGGAATGTTGCACCCGAGTACCAGGGTACGAAAACTGAGACATATTTGAACACGTCTCCCGATCACATGGTTGATCATACTCTAGGTTCCACATGCATGTTTTAGCTGAAGGAAGAATACCTTAAACCTGGGTAGTTGAAACCCGTGGAATGGGTACCATGCAATATGACTTCAAAGGGTCTTCATTTGCTCACCGAACCTCTCCAATCCTATCACTGCTGCGTTTATGTCCCTGTACACATGCTTGATTCTCTTTCGGAGACATAGCAATCCATAGGTTTTAAGATACTTAAGAGTCAGGTACATTCTTAGGCGTTTAATATGCGGTGTTGAGTCCATTTCGTTGAGCAAGGAGTAGCTCTTGTCTATTCCATATTTGGCTTAAGGAACTTTATCTGTGCTCATTTCAATCTCTGGTTTTATGCAGCACCCCAACTCACCTTTACCCTTAAACAAGCATAAGTTGGTTTTCTAAATTTGAGACCCTGTTCTGTTCTGTAATTCAGTTCCTGTGTAGCCAAGTTTACATTCCGTGTATTACTGATATCTTATGATGTTTCTTTTTCTGTGTGACTTATTTCAGTTAGAATCATCGTACCTGAATCCACTCATTGTGCTGCTACGGGCCTGATGACATAGATTTCACTGCTGAGTGATACTGCATTGTACGTAAGTACCACAAGTTCTTTATCCATTTTTCACTTTCTGTGATATTGAACTTGTACGGTAAACGAGGTTCTTGTAAACAGAGGCGTCCCAAACATTGGGGTGGCTGTATCTTTTTGATTTTAATTTCCCTAAGCTATAGGACCATAAGTGGAAGTGCCCTAGGCTCTGTTGCTTTGTTTTTTAGATGTTTCAGGAAACACCATACACTTCTCCCGAGTGTCTGTTGGCAATTTACATCCCGCCCATCAGCATAACAAGGCTCCCAGTTCTCCATGGCCTGTCCTGCCTTTCTGGATTTTACACGTTTTTCAGATGGCCCTTTTGACCGGGGGGAAGTGAGACTTCATTGTAGTGCAGATTTCCTTTGCAAGCTTGCTTGGTTGGCCAAAAAGGGCGTATGCGTTTTTTCCTGAATATATTCAGGAAAAAACGCATACGCCCTTTTTGGCCAAGTGCATCATTGTGGACGTTCTGCCTCTTTTCCTATGCTTTCAATGCAATTCCAGTCTACCTCCTAAAATCGGTTTCCTGCAATTCTGCCCCGCTTTCAAGTCCTCTTGGCAGCCTTACTTCAGTATATTTTTGGACGATAGTTGTCATTTATAACTCTGCAGGTTTGTGAATTACAGTGCCCCTGAGCTCCTTTCTTCAACTCGTTTTCTTGTGAGCTGGCCGCAACACCGCAGGATGGCTTCAGGCCCTAATCTGGTTCCGGCACGGCACGCTGAGCCTTTGGTTATTTCCTCTTCCTGGTGGGAAATGAGAGTTAAATTTGCCCGTCCAGACACCTCCAGCTAGTCTCTCATTGGTTCTCGCTATTCCTGTTCATCTTCCGCAGAAATGGCAAACTGGGCCAAACAGGAGGTTAAAGGGACTGACTCTCCAAGTCGGGAGAGTGTTAGTAAAGCGTCTGGAATGTTGCACCCGAGTACCAGGGTACGAAAACTGAGACATATTTGAACACGTCTCCCGATCACATGGTTGATCATACTCTAGGTTCCACATGCATGTTTTAGCTGAAGGAAGAATACCTTAAACCTGGGTAGTTGAAACCCGTGGAATGGGTACCATGCAATATGACTTCAAAGGCTCTTCATTTGCTCACCGAACCTCTCCAATCCTATCACTGCTGCGTTTATGTCCCTGTACACATGCTTGATTCTCTTTCGGAGACATAGCAATCCATAGGTTTTAAGATACTTAAGAGTCAGGTACATTCTTAGGCGTTTAATATGCGGTGTTGAGTCCATTTCGTTGAGCAAGGAGTAGCTCTTGTCTATTCCATATTTGGCTTAAGGAACTTTATCTGTGCTCATTTCAATCTCTGGTTTTATGCAGCACCCCAACTCACCTTTACCCTTAAACAAGCATAAGTTGGTTTTCTAAATTTGAGACCCTGTTCTGTTCTGTAATTCAGTTCCTGTGTAGCCAAGTTTACATTCCGTGTATTACTGATATCTTATGATGTTTCTTTTTCTGTGTGACTTATTTCAGTTAGAATCATCGTACCTGAATCCACTCATTGTGCTGCTACGGGCCTGATGACATAGATTTCACTGCTGAGTGATACTGCATTGTACGTAAGTACCACAAGTTCTTTATCCATTTTTCACTTTCTGTGATATTGAACTTGTACGGTAAACGAGGTTCTTGTAAACAGAGGCGTCCCAAACATTGGGGTGGCTGTATCTTTTTGATTTTAATTTCCCTAAGCTATAGGACCATAAGTGGAAGTGCCCTAGGCTCTGTTGCTTTGTTTTTTAGATGTTTCAGGAAACACCATACACTTCTCCCGAGTGTCTGTTGGCAATTTACATCCCGCCCATCAGCATAACAAGGCTCCCAGTTCTCCATGGCCTGTCCTGCCTTTCTGGATTTTACACTTTTTTCAGATGGCCCTTTTGACCGGGGGGAAGTGAGACTTCATTGTAGTGCAGATTTCCTTTGCAAGCTTGCTTGGTTGGCCAAAAAGTGCGTATGCGTTTTTTCCTGAATATATTCAGGAAAAAACGCATACGCCCTTTTTGGCCAAGTGCATCATTGTGGACGTTCTGCCTCTTTTCTTATGCTTTCAATACAATTCCAGTCTACCTCCTGAAATCGGTTTCCTGCAATTCTGCCCCGCTTTCAAGTCCTCTTGGCAGCCTTACTTCAGTATATTTTTGGACGATAGTTGTCATTTATAACTCTGCAGGTTTGTGAATTACAGTGCCCCTGAGCTCCTTTCTTCAACTCGTTTTCTTGTGAGCTGGCCGCAACACCGCAGGATGGCTTCAGGCCCTAATCTGGTTCCGGCACGGCACGCTGAGCCTTTGGTTCTTTCCTCTTCCTGGTGGGAAATGGGAGTTAAATTTGCCCGTCCAGACACCTCCAGCTAGTCTCTCATTGGTTCTCGCTATTCCTGTTCATCTTCCGCAGAAATTGCAAACTGGGCCAAACAGGAGGTTAAAGGGACTGACTCTCCAAGTCGGGAGAGTGTTAGTAAAGTGTCTGGAATGTTGCACCCGAGTACCAGGGTACGAAAACTGAGACATATTTGAACACGTCTCCCGATCACATGGTTGATCATACTCTAGGTTCCACATGCATGTTTTAGCTGAAGGAAGAATACCTTAAACCTGGGTAGTTGAAACCCGTGGAATGGGTACCATGCAATATGACTTCAAAGGGTCTTCATTTGCTCACCGAACCTCTCCAATCCTATCACTGCTGCGTTTATGTCCCTGTACACATGCTTGATTCTCTTTCGGAGACATAGCAATCCATAGGTTTTAAGATACTTAAGAGTCAGGTACATTCTTAGGCGTTTAATATGCGGTGTTGAGTCCATTTCGTTGAGCAAGGAGTAGCTCTTGTCTATTCCATATTTGGCTTAAGGAACTTTATCTGTGCTCATTTCAATCTCTGGTTTTATGCAGCACCCCAACTCACCTTTACCCTTAAACAAGCATAAGTTGGTTTTCTAAATTTGAGACCCTGTTCTGTTCTGTAATTCAGTTCCTGTGTAGCCAAGTTTACATTCCGTGTATTACTGATATCTTATGATGTTTCTTTTTCTGTGTGACTTATTTCAGTTAGAATCATCGTACCTGAATCCACTCATTGTGCTGCTACGGGCCTGATGACATAGATTTCACTGCTGAGTGATACTGCATTGTACGTAAGTACCACAAGTTCTTTATCCATTTTTCACTTTCTGTGATATTGAACTTGTACGGTAAACGAGGTTCTTGTAAACAGAGGCGTCCCAAACATTGGGGTGGCTGTATCTTTTTGATTTTAATTTCCCTAAGCTATAGGACCATAAGTGGAAGTGCCCTAGGCTCTGTTGCTTTGTTTTTTAGATGTTTCAGGAAACACCATACACTTCTCCCGAGTGTCTGTTGGCAATTTACATCCCGCCCATCAGCATAACAAGGCTCCCAGTTCTCCATGGCCTGTCCTGCCTTTCTGGATTTTACACGTTTTTCAGATGGCCCTTTTGACCGGGGGGAAGTGAGACTTCATTGTAGTGCAGATTTCCTTTGCAAGCTTGCTTGGTTGGCCAAAAAGGGCGTATGCGTTTTTTCCTGAATATATTCAGGAAAAAACGCATACGCCCTTTTTGGCCAAGTGCATCATTGTGGACGTTCTGCCTCTTTTCCTATGCTTTCAATGCAATTCCAGTCTACCTCCTGAAATCGGTTTCCTGCAATTCTGCCCCGCTTTCAAGTCCTCTTGGCAGCCTTACTTCAGTATATTTTTGGACGATAGTTGTCATTTATAACTCTGCAGGTTTGTGAATTACAGTGCCCCTGAGCTCCTTTCTTCAACTCGTTTTCTTGTGAGCTGGCCGCAACACCGCAGGATGGCTTCAGGCCCTAATCTGGTTCCGGCACGGCACGCTGAGCCTTTGGTTATTTCCTCTTCCTGGTGGGAAATGAGAGTTAAATTTGCCCGTCCAGACACCTCCAGCTAGTCTCTCATTGGTTCTCGCTATTCCTGTTCATCTTCCGCAGAAATTGCAAACTGGGCCAAACAGGAGGTTAAAGGGACTGACTCTCCAAGTCGGGAGAGTGTTAGTAAAGCGTCTGGAATGTTGCACCCGAGTACCAGGGTACGAAAACTGAGACATATTTGAACACGTCTCCCGATCACATGGTTGATCATACTCTAGGTTCCACATGCATGTTTTAGCTGAAGGAAGAATACCTTAAACCTGGGTAGTTGAAACCCGTGGAATGGGTACCATGCAATATGACTTCAAAGGCTCTTCATTTGCTCACCGAACCTCTCCAATCCTATCACTGCTGCGTTTATGTCCCTGTACACATGCTTGATTCTCTTTCGGAGACATAGCAATCCATAGGTTTTAAGATACTTAAGAGTCAGGTACATACTTAGGCGTTTAATATGCGGTGTTGAGTCCATTTCGTTGAGCAAGGAGTAGCTCTTGTCTATTCCATATTTGGCTTAAGGAACTTTATCTGTGCTCATTTCAATCTCTGGTTTTATGCAGCACCCCAACTCACCTTTACCCTTAAACAAGCATAAGTTGGTTTTCTAAATTTGAGACCCTGTTCTGTTCTGTAATTCAGTTCCTGTGTAGCCAAGTTTACATTCCGTGTATTAGTGATATCTTATGATGTTTCTTTTTCTGTGTGACTTATTTCAGTTAGAATCATCGTACCTGAATCCACTCATTGTGCTGCTACGGGCCTGATGACATAGATTTCACTGCTGAGTGATACTGCATTGTACGTAAGTACCACAAGTTCTTTATCCATTTTTCACTTTCTGTGATATTGAACTTGTACGGTAAACGAGGTTCTTGTAAACAGAGGCGTCCCAAACATTGGGGTGGCTGTATCTTTTTGATTTTAATTTCCCTAAGCTATAGGACCATAAGTGGAAATGCCCTAGGCTCTGTTGCTTTGTTTTTTAGATGTTTCAGGAAACACCATACACTTCTCCCGAGTGTCTGTTGGCAATTTACATCCCGCCCATCAGCATAACAAGGCTCCCAGTTCTCCATGGCCTGTCCTGCCTTTCTGGATTTTACACTTTTTTCAGATGGCCCTTTTGACCGGGGGGAAGTGAGACTTCATTGTAGTGCAGATTTCCTTTGCAAGCTTGCTTGGTTGGCCAAAAAGGGCGTATGCGTTTTTTCCTGAATATATTCAGGAAAAAACGCATACGCCCTTTTTGGCCAAGTGCATCATTGTGGACGTTCTGCCTCTTTTCCTATGCTTTCAATGCAATTCCAGTCTACCTCCTGAAATCGGTTTCCTGCAATTCTGCCCCGCTTTCAAGTCCTCTTGGCAGCCTTACTTCAGTATATTTTTGGACGATAGTTGTCATTTATAACTCTGCAGGTTTGTGAATTACAGTGCCCCTGAGCTCCTTTCTTCAACTCGTTTTCTTGTGAGCTGGCCGCAACACCGCAGGATGGCTTCAGGCCCTAATCTGGTTCCGGCACGGCACGCTGAGCCTTTGGTTATTTCCTCTTCCTGGTGGGAAATGAGAGTTAAATTTGCCCGTCCAGACACCTCCAGCTAGTCTCTCATTGGTTCTCGCTATTCCTGTTCATCTTCCGCAGAAATTGCAAACTGGGCCAAACAGGAGGTTAAAGGGACTGACTCTCCAAGTCGGGAGAGTGTTAGTAAAGCGTCTGGAATGTTGCACCCGAGTACCAGGGTACGAAAACTGAGACATATTTGAACACGTCTCCCGATCACATGGTTGATCATACTCTAGGTTCCACATGCATGTTTTAGCTGAAGGAAGAATACCTTAAACCTGGGTAGTTGAAACCCGTGCAATGGGTACCATGCAATATGACTGCAAAGGGTCTTCATTTGCTCACCGAACCTCTCCAATCCTATCACTGCTGCGTTTATGTCCCTGTACACATGCTTGATTCTCTTTCGGAGACATAGCAATCCATAGGTTTTAAGATACTTAAGAGTCAGGTACATACTTAGGCGTTTAATATGCGGTGTTGAGTCCATTTCGTTGAGCAAGGAGTAGCTCTTGTCTATTCCATATTTGGCTTAAGGAACTTTATCTGTGCTCATTTCAATCTCTGGTTTTATGCAGCACCCCAACTCACCTTTACCCTTAAACAAGCATAAGTTGGTTTTCTAAATTTGAGACCCTGTTCTGTTCTGTAATTCAGTTCCTGTGTAGCCAAGTTTACATTCCGTGTATTACTGATATCTTATGATGTTTCTTTTTCTGTGTGACTTATTTCAGTTAGAATCATCGTACCTGAATCCACTCATTGTGCTGCTACGGGCCTGATGACATAGATTTCACTGCTGAGTGATACTGCATTGTACGTAAGTACCACAAGTTCTTTATCCATTTTTCACTTTCTGTGATATTGAACTTGTACGGTAAACGAGGTTCTTGTAAACAGAGGCGTCCCAAACATTGGGGTGGCTGTATCTTTTTGATTTTAATTTCCCTAAGCTATAGGACCATAAGTGGAAGTGCCCTAGGCTCTGTTGCTTTGTTTTTTAGATGTTTCAGGAAACACCATACACTTCTCCCGAGTGTCTGTTGGCAATTTACATCCCGCCCATCAGCATAACAAGGCTCCCAGTTCTCCATGGCCTGTCCTGCCTTTCTGGATTTTACACTTTTCTCAGATGGCCCTTTTGACCGGGGGGATGTGAGACTTCATTGTAGTGCAGATTTCCTTTGCAAGCTTGCTTGGTTGGCCAAAAAGGGCGTATGCGTTTTTTCCTGAATATATTCAGGAAAAAACGCATACGCCCTTTTTGGCCAAGTGCATCATTGTGGACGTTCTGCCTCTTTTCCTATGCTTTCAATGCAATTCCAGTCTACCTCCTGAAATCGGTTTCCTGCAATTCTGCCCCGCTTTCAAGTCCTCTTGGCAGCCTTACTTCAGTATATTTTTGGACGATAGTTGTCATTTATAACTCTGCAGGTTTGTGAATTACAGTGCCCCTGAGCTCCTTTCTTCAACTCGTTTTCTTGTGAGCTGGCCGCAACACCGCAGGATGGCTTCAGGCCCTAATCTGGTTCCGGCACGGCACGCTGAGCCTTTGGTTCTTTCCTCTTCCTGGTGGGAAATGAGAGTTAAATTTGCCCGTCCAGACACCTCCAGCTAGTCTCTCATTGGTTCTCGCTATTCCTGTTCATCTTCCGCAGAAATTGCAAACTGGGCCAAACAGGAGGTTAAAGGGACTGACTCTCCAAGTCGGGAGAGTGTTAGTAAAGCGTCTGGAATGTTGCACCCGAGTACCAGGGTACGAAAACTGAGACATATTTGAACACGTCTCCCGATCACATGGTTGATCATACTCTAGGTTCCACATGCATGTTTTAGCTGAAGGAAGAATACCTTAAACCTGGGTAGTTGAAACCCGTGGAATGGGTACCATGCAATATGACTTCAAAGGCTCTTCATTTGCTCACCGAACCTCTCCAATCCTATCACTGCTGCGTTTATGTCCCTGTACACATGCTTGATTCACTTTCGGAGACATAGCAATCCATAGGTTTTAAGATACTTAAGAGTCAGGTACATTCTTAGGCGTTTAATATGCGGTGTTGAGTCCATTTCGTTGAGCAAGGAGTAGCTCTTGTCTATTCCATATTTGGCTTAAGGAACTTTATCTGTGCTCATTTCAATCTCTGGTTTTATGCAGCACCCCAACTCACCTTTACCCTTAAACAAGCATAAGTTGGTTTTCTAAATTTGAGACCCTGTTCTGTTCTGGAATTCAGTTCCTGTGTAGCCAAGTTGACATTCCGTGTATTACTGATATCGTATGATGTTTCTTTTTCTGTGTGACTTATTTCAGTTAGAATCATCGTACCTGAATCCACTCATTGTGCTGCTACGGGCCTGATGACATAGATTTCACTGCTGAGTGATACTGCATTGTACGTAAGTACCACAAGTTCTTTATCCATTTTTCACTTTCTGTGATATTGAACTTGTACGGTAAACGAGGTTCTTGTAAACAGAGGCGTCCCAAACATTGGGGTGGCTGTATCTTTTTGATTTTAATTTCCCTAAGCTATAGGACCATAAGTGGAAGTGCCCTAGGCTCTGTTGCTTTGTTTTTTAGATGTTTCAGGAAACACCATACACTTCTCCCGAGTGTCTGTTGGCAATTTACATCCCGCCCATCAGCATAACAAGGCTCCCAGTTCTCCATGGCCTGCCCTGCCTTTCTGGATTTTACACTTTTTTCAGATGGCCCTTTTGACCGGGGGGAAGTGAGACTTCATTGTAGTGCAGATTTCCTTTGCAAGCTTGCTTGGTTGGCCAAAAAGGGCGTATGCGTTTTTTCCTGAATATATTCAGGAAAAAACGCATACGCCCTTTTTGGCCAAGTGCATCATTGTGGACGTTCTGCCTCTTTTCCTATGCTTTCAATGCAATTCCAGTCTACCTCCTGAAATCGGTTTCCTGCAATTCTGCCCCGCTTTCAAGTCCTCTTGGAAGCCTTACTTCAGTATATTTTTAGACGATAGTTGTCATTTATAACTCTGCAGGTTTGTGAATTACAGTGCCCCTGAGCTCCTTTCTTCAACTCGTTTTCTTGTGAGCTGGCCGCAACACCGCAGGATGGCTTCAGGCCCTAATCTGGTTCCGGCACGGCACGCTGAGCCTTTGGTTCTTTCCTCTTCCTGGTGGGAAATGGGAGTTAAATTTGCCCGTCCAGACACCTCCAGCTAGTCTCTCATTGGTTCTCGCTATTCCTGTTCATCTTCCGCAGAAATTGCAAACTGGGCCAAACAGGAGGTTAAAGGGACTGACTCTCCAAGTCGGGAGAGTGTTAGTAAAGCGTCTGGAATGTTGCACCCGAGTACCAGGGTACGAAAACTGAGACATATTTGAACACGTCTCCCGATCACATGGTTGATCATACTCTAGGTTCCACATGCATGTTTTAGCTGAAGGAAGAATACCTTAAACCTGGGTAGTTGAAACCCGTGGAATGGGTACCATGCAATATGACTTCAAAGGGTCTTCATTTGCTCACCGAACCTCTCCAATCCTATCACTGCTGCGTTTATGTCCCTGTACACATGCTTGATTCTCTTTCGGAGACATAGCAATCCATAGGTTTTAAGATACTTAAGAGTCAGGTACATTCTTAGGCGTTTAATATGGGGTGTTGAGTCCATTTCGTTGAGCAAGGAGTAGCTCTTGTCTATTCCATATTTGGCTTAAGGAACTTTATCTGTGCTCATTTCAATCTCTGGTTTTATGCAGCACCCCAACTCACCTTTACCCTTAAACAAGCATAAGTTGGTTTTCTAAATTGGAGACCCTGTTCTGTTCTGGAATTCAGTTCCTGTGTAGCCAAGTTGACATTCCGTGTATTACTGATATCGTATGATGTTTCTTTTTCTGTGTGACTTATTTCAGTTAGAATCATCGTACCTGAATCCACTCATTGTGCTGCTACGGGCCTGATGACATAGATTTCACTGCTGAGTGATACTGCATTGTACGTAAGTACCACAAGTTCTTTATCCATTTTTCACTTTCTGTGATATTGAACTTGTACGGTAAACGAGGTTCTTGTAAACAGAGGCGTCCCAAACATTGGGGTGGCTGTATCTTTTTGATTTTAATTTCCCTAAGCTATAGGACCATAAGTGGAAGTGCCCTAGGCTCTGTTGCTTTGTTTTTTAGATGTTTCAGGAAACACCATACACTTCTCCCGAGTGTCTGTTGGCAATTTACATCCCGCCCATCAGCATAACAAGGCTCCCAGTTCTCCATGGCCTGTCCTGCCTTTCTGGATTTTACACTTTTTTCAGATGGCCCTTTTGACCGGGGGGAAGTGAGACTTCATTGTAGTGCAGATTTCCTTTGCAAGCTTGCTTGGTTGGCCAAAAAGGGCGTATGCGTTTCTTCCTGAATATATTCAGGAAAAAACGCATACGCCCTTTTTGGCCAAGTGCATCATTGTGGACGTTCTGCCTCTTTTCCTATGCTTTCAATGCAATTCCAGTCTACCTCCTGAAATCGGTTTCCTGCAATTCTGCCCCGCTTTCAAGTCCTCTTGGCAGCCTTACTTCAGTATATTTTTGGACGATAGTTGTCATTTATAACTCTGCAGGTTTGTGAATTACAGTGCCCCTGAGCTCCTTTCTTCAACTCGTTTTCTTGTGAGCTGGCCGCAACACCGCAGGATGGCTTCAGGCCCTAATCTGGTTCCGGCACGGCACGCTGAGCCTTTGGTTCTTTCCTCTTCCTGGTGGGAAATGGGAGTTAAATTTGCCCGTCCAGACACCTCCAGCTAGTCTCTCATTGGTTCTCGCTATTCCTGTTCATCTTCCGCAGAAATTGCAAACTGGGCCAAACAGGAGGTTAAAGGGACTGACTCTCCAAGTCGGGAGAGTGTTAGTAAAGCGTCTGGAATGTTGCACCCGAGTACCAGGGTACGAATACTGAGACATATTTGAACACGTCTCCCAATCACATGGTTGATCATACTCTAGGTTCCACATGCATGTTTTAGCTGAAGGAAGAATACCTTAAACCTGGGTAGTTGAAACCCGTGGAATGGGTACCATGCAATATGACTTCAAAGGGTCTTCATTTGCTCACCGAACCTCTCCAATCCTATCACTGCTGCGTTTATGTCCCTGTACACATGCTTGATTCTCTTTCGGAGACATAGCAATCCATAGGTTTTAAGATACTTAAGAGTCAGGTACATTCTTAGGCGTTTAATATGCGGTGTTGAGTCCATTTCGTTGAGCAAGGAGTAGCTCTTGTCTATTCCATATTTGGCTTAAGGAACTTTATCTGTGCTCATTTCAATCTCTGGTTTTATGCAGCACCCCAACTCACCTTTACCCTTAAACAAGCATAAGTTGGTTTTCTAAATTTGAGACCCTGTTCTGTTCTGTAATTCAGTTCCTGTGTAGCCAAGTTTACATTCCGTGTATTACTGATATCGTATGATGTTTCTTTTTCTGTGTGACTTATTTCAGTTAGAATCATCGTACCTGAATCCACTCATTGTGCTGCTACGGGCCTGATGACCTAGATTTCACTGCTGAGTGATACTGCATTGTACGTAAGTACCACAAGTTCTTTATCCATTTTTCACTTTCTGTGATATTGAACTTGTATGGTAAACGAGGTTCTTGTAAACAGAGGCGTCCCAAACATTGGGGTGGCTGTATCTTTTTGATTTTAATTTCCCTAAGCTATAGGACCATAAGTGGAAGTGCCCTAGGCTCTGTTGCTTTGTTTTTTAGATGTTTCAGGAAACACCATACACTTCTCCCGAGTGTCTGTTGGCAATTTACATCCCGCCCATCAGCATAACAAGGCTCCCAGTTCTCCATGGCCTGTCCTGCCTTTCTGGATTTTAAACTTTTTTCAGATGGCCCTTTTGACTGGGGGGAAGTGAGACTTCATTGTAGTGCAGATTTCCTTTGCAAGCTTGCTTGGTTGGCCAAAAAGGGCGTATGCGTTTTTTCCTGAATATATTCAGGAAAAAACGCATACGCCCTTTTTGGCCAAGTGCATCATTGTGGACGTTCTGCCTCTTTTCCTATGCTTTCAATGCAATTCCAGTCTACCTCCTGAAATCGGTTTCCTGCAATTCTGCCCCGCTTTCAAGTCCTCTTGGCAGCCTTACTTCAGTATATTTTTGGACGATAGTTGTCATTTATAACTCTGCAGGTTTGTGAATTACAGTGTCCCTGAGCTCCTTTCTTCAACTCGTTTTCTTGTGAGCTGGTCGCAACACCGCAGGATGGCTTCAGGCCCTAATCTGGTTCCGGCACGGCACGCTGAGCCTTTGGTTATTTCCTCTTCCTGGTGGGAAATGAGAGTTAAATTTGCCCGTCCAGACACCTCCAGCTAGTCTCTCATTGGTTCTCGCTATTCCTGTTCATCTTCCGCAGAAATTGCAAACTGGGCCAAACAGGAGGTTAAAGGGACTGACTCTCCAAGTCGGGAGAGTGTTAGTAAAGCGTCTGGAATGTTGCACCCGAGTACCAGGGTACGAAAACTGAGACATATTTGAACACGTCTCCCGATCACATGGTTGATCATACTCTAGGTTCCACATGCATGTTTTAGCTGAAGGAAGAATACCTTAAACCTGGGTAGTTGAAACCCGTGGAATGGGTACCATGCAATATGACTTCAAAGGGTCTTCATTTGCTCACCGAACCTCTCCAATCCTATCACTGCTGCGTTTATGTCCCTGTACACATGCTTGATTCTCTTTCGGAGACATAGCAATCCATAGGTTTTAAGATACTTAAGAGTCAGGTACATTCTTAGGCGTTTAATATGCGGTGTTGAGTCCATTTCGTTGAGCAAGGAGTAGCTCTTGTCTATTCCATATTTGGCTTAAGGAACTTTATCTGTGCTCATTTCAATCTCTGGTTTTATGCAGCACCCCAACTCACCTTTACCCTTAAACAAGCATAAGTTGGTTTTCTAAATTTGAGACCCTGTTCTGTTCTGGAATTCAGTTCCTGTGTAGCCAAGTTGACATTCCGTGTATTACTGATATCGTATGATGTTTCTTTTTCTGTGTGACTTATTTCAGTTAGAATCATCGTACCTGAATCCACTCATTGTGCTGCTACGGGCCTGATGACATAGATTTCACTGCTGAGTGATACTGCATTGTACGTAAGTACCACAAGTTCTTTATCCATTTTTCACTTTCTGTGATATTGAACTTGTACGGTAAACGAGGTTCTTGTAAACAGAGGCGTCCCAAACATTGGGGTGGCTGTATCTTTTTGATTTTAATTTCCCTAAGCTATAGGACCATAAGTGGAAGTGCCCTAGGCTCTGTTGCTTTGTTTTTTAGATGTTTCAGGAAACACCATACACTTCTCCCGAGTGTCTGTTGGCAATTTACATCCCGCCCATCAGCATAACAAGGCTCCCAGTTCTCCATGGCCTGCCCTGCCTTTCTGGATTTTACACTTTTTTCAGATGGCCCTTTTGACCGGGGGGAAGTGAGACTTCATTGTAGTGCAGATTTCCTTTGCAAGCTTGCTTGGTTGGCCAAAAAGGGCGTATGCGTTTTTTCCTGAATATATTCAGGAAAAAACACATACGCCCTTTTTGGCCAAGTGCATCATTGTGGACGTTCTGCCTCTTTTCCTATGCTTTCAATGCAATTCCAGTCTACCGCCTGAAATCGGTTTCCTGCAATTCTGCCCCGCTTTCAAGTCCTCTTGGCAGCCTTACTTCAGTATATTTTTGGACGATAGTTGTCATTTATAACTCTGCAGGTTTGTGAATTACAGTGCCCCTGAGCTCCTTTCTTCAACTCGTTTTCTTGTGAGCTGGCCGCAACACCGCAGGATGGCTTCAGGCCCTAATCTGGTTCCGGCACGGCACGCTGAGCCTTTGGTTCTTTCCTCTTCCTGGTGGGAAATGGGAGTTAAATTTGCCCGTCCAGACACCTCCAGCTAGTCTCTCATTGGTTCTCGCTATTCCTGTTCATCTTCCGCAGAAATTGCAAACTGGGCCAAACAGGAGGTTAAAGGGACTGACTCTCCAAGTCGGGAGAGTGTTAGTAAAGCGTCTGGAATGTTGCACCCGAGTACCAGGGTACGAAAACTGAGACATATTTGAACACGTCTCCCGATCACATGGTTGATCATACTCTAGGTTCCACATGCATGTTTTAGCTGAAGGAAGAATACCTTAAACCTGGGTAGTTGAAACCCGTGGAATGGGTACCATGCAATATGACTTCAAAGGGTCTTCATTTGCTCACCGAACCTCTCCAATCCTATCACTGCTGCGTTTATGTCCCTGTACACATGCTTGATTCTCTTTCGGAGACATAGCAATCCATAGGTTTTAAGATACTTAAGAGTCAGGTACATTCTTAGGCGTTTAATATGCGGTGTTGAGTCCATTTCGTTGAGCAAGGAGTAGCTCTTGTCTATTCCATATTTGGCTTAAGGAACTTTATCTGTGCTCATTTCAATCTCTGGTTTTATGCAGCACCCCAACTCACCTTTACCCTTAAACAAGCATAAGTTGGTTTTCTAAATTTGAGACCCTGTTCTGTTCTGGAATTCAGTTCCTGTGTAGCCAAGTTGACATTCCGTGTATTACTGATATCGTATGATGTTTCTTTTTCTGTGTGACTTATTTCAGTTAGAATCATCGTACCTGAATCCACTCATTGTGCTGCTACGGGCCTGATGACATAGATTTCACTGCTGAGTGATACTGCATTGTACGTAAGTACCACAAGTTCTTTATCCATTTTTCACTTTCTGTGATATTGAACTTGTACGGTAAACGAGGTTCTTGTAAACAGAGGCGTCCCAAACATTGGGGTGGCTGTATCTTTTTGATTTTAATTTCCCTAAGCTATAGGACCATAAGTGGAAGTGCCCTAGGCTCTGTTGCTTTGTTTTTTAGATGTTTCAGGAAACACCATACACTTCTCCCGAGTGTCTGTTGGCAATTTACATCCCGCCCATCAGCATAACAAGGCTCCCAGTTCTCCATGGCCTGCCCTGCCTTTCTGGATTTTACACTTTTTTCAGATGGCCCTTTTGACCGGGGGGAAGTGAGACTTCATTGTAGTGCAGATTTCCTTTGCAAGCTTGCTTGGTTGGCCAAAAAGGGCGTATGCGTTTTTTCCTGAATATATTCAGGAAAAAACGCATACGCCCTTTTTGGCCAAGTGCATCATTGTGGACGTTCTGCCTCTTTTCCTATGCTTTCAATGCAATTCCAGTCTACCTCCTGAAATCGGTTTCCTGCAATTCTGCCCCGCTTTCAAGTCCTCTTGGAAGCCTTACTTCAGTATATTTTTAGACGATAGTTGTCATTTATAACTCTGCAGGTTTGTGAATTAC